>NC_134357.1:230198035-230498035 GCF_048569485.1 Anomaloglossus baeobatrachus
GACAATCCGATGTGCTCCCTTTTTTACGGACACGAACAACAGGAAGAAAGGTAGATGATGGGCAAAAAAGGAAAATGCTTGAATGGATCTCAAGTGGTCCAACAAGTGCCCTCTCAGCCACTTCAAGTACCGCATCCAAAAAACACCAGTCTTCTGAGTTGTCATCCCAATCACACTTGATTTCTCCCAGCTCTGAAGTCTCCATCAGCCCTGCACAGTATGGTGGAACGGAGATGGCTGAGTCTGCAGAGCTGTTCAGTCACACTATAGCCTGGGAATCAGAGGTCTGCTCCCAAGCTACAGTGAGTACAGAACAGGAAATGGTCTGCAGTGATGCCCAGAACCTTTGTGACTCGGATTCAGGCCGTGAGGAACAAGTTTCTGAGCATAATGTTGACCCTTTGTCACAAACTGTAACACCTGTGGTTATAGACAATGAGGAACATACTGATGAAGATGAGACGCAGATACCCGATTGGGATGACAACTTAAATATTCGGTCAGGGCAAGAAGAGGCTCGGTCTGAGGGGGAGGGGAGTGCAAACACAACAATTGATGATGAAGTTCTAGATCCCACCTACTGTCAACCCCCAGTCAGGCACTCGAGGAGGTCAACAGAGGCAGTGGAGGAGGATGCAACCGACGACGAAGTTACCTTGCGCCTTCCTGGACAGAGTCGGAGCACTGGTAGCACGTCTACAACTGCATCCTCAGCCACCACTCTGCCTATGAGCATTATTCGGGGTGGATCAACAGGTCGCATGGCCTCTAAGCCTTGCCTAGCCTGGTCCTTTTTTGACATAGAAAAAGATCGCCCAAATCATGTGATATGTAAAATTTGTCATGATTCTCTTAGTAGAGGTCAAAACCTCAGCTGTTTGACAACTTCTTCCATGAATCGTCACATGAATAAATATCATAGGTCCCGGTGGGAAGCTCACTGTGCTGCAATGCGGCCTAGCAGAGCGAACCATCCACCGCCCGCCCCTTCCAGTGCATCCGCGCGATCTTCATCTTCTAGGACTGTGGGGACAGCTGTCACACCTGTTTTTCCACCCACAACTTCCACCACTGTAACCGCTACAGGCAGTTTGCTTGGTAGGTCGTCAGTTGGTTTGGAAGGGGAAACAAGTGAGTGTGTACAGCTCTCTCAGACATCGATAGCACCAACGTTGGATGAAGGCAACATCATGTCTCCGCCTGCACTTTCCTCACAAACCTGCATTTTTCCAGGGACACCCTACTCAACACCGTCTACACACAGCAGCCAGATCTCTGTCCCTCAGATGTGGTCAAATAAAAGGCCACTTCCTCCGACCCATGACAAAGCTAAGAGGTTGACTCTATCCCTCTGTAAGCTGTTGGCTACAGAAATGCTGCCTTTCCGCCTAGTGGACACACAGGATTTTAGAGACCTTATGTCTGTCGCTGTGCCCCAGTACCAGATGCCTAGTCGCCACTACTTCTCTAAGAAAGGTGTGCCCGCGCTACACCAGCATGTCGCACACAACATCACCGCTTCCTTGAGAAACTCTGTGTGTGAACGGGTGCATTTCACCACCGATACTTGGACCAGTAAGCATGGACAGGGACGTTACATGTCGCTGACTGGGCACTGGGTAACTATGGTGATAGATGGTGAAGGGTCTGCTGCACAAGTCTTGCCGTCCCCACGACTTGTGTGTCAATCCTCTGTCTGTCCAAGTTCCGCCACAGCTTCTGCATCCTCCACCTCATCTGGGTCCTCCACCTCCGCCCCAAGCCTGCCTGGTCAGGCCACCAGCGTTCTCACTGCGCAGAAGGAATCACGCACGCCTCATTACTATTCTGGCAGCAGAGCGCAACGGCATCAGGCGGTCTTTAGCTTGACATGTCTTGGGAATAAGAGTCACACAGCTGAGGAGTTGTGGTCAGCTCTGCGGTCCGAGTTTAATAAATGGTTGTCTCCACTCAACCTGCAGCCTGGTAAGGCCGTGTGCGACAATGCTGCAAACCTGGGTGCGGCCCTTCGCCTGGGCAAGGTGACACACGTACCTTGTATGGCTCACGTGTTGAACCTTGTCGTCCAGCAATTTTTAACACACTATCCCGGCCTAGATGGCCTTCTGAACAGGGCACGAAAACTGTCTGCTCACTTCCGCCGTTCAAGCGCCGCAGCAGAGCGACTTGCATCGCTCCAGAAGTCTTTCGGCCTGCCGGTTCATCGCCTGAAATGCGATGTGGCGACACGCTGGAATTCAACTCTCCACATGTTACAGCGACTGTGGCAGCACCGCAGAGCCCTGGTGCAATACGTCATGACGTATAGCCTGGGCCAACGAGATGCAGAGGTGGGGCAGATCACCCTGATGGAGTGGTCTCAGATCAAGGACCTATGCACCCTTCTGCACAGTTTCGACATGGCGACGAATATGTTTAGCGCTGACAATGCCATTATCAGCATGACGATTCCAGTCATTTACATGCTGGAGCACATGCTAAACACTATTCGGAGTCAGGGGGTGGGACAACATGAAGGGGAGGAACTACAGGAGGATTCATATGCGCAAGGGACAACAACATCACCAAGGTCCAGACGTTCATCATCACCAACGCAGCAGGCATGGGACCATGGGGAACAGGGATCGACAAGGGCGCATAGTAGCAGGCGAAATGTTGAGCAAGGTGCAGGAGAACATGAAGAAATGGAGGACGAACTGTCCATGGACATGGAAGACTCAGCGGATGAGGGAGACCTTGGTCAAATTTCAGTTAAAAGAGGTTGGGGGGAGATGTCAGAGGAAGAAAGAACGGGTAGCACCTCTATGCCACAAACACAGCGTGGACTTGGTCCGCATGGCTGCGCAAGACACATGAGTGCCTTTTTGTTGCACTACCTCCAACATGACAGTCGTATTGTCAAAATTAGAAGTGATGATGACTACTGGATTGCCACACTATTAGATCCCCGGTACAAGTCCATATTTTGTGACATAATTCCAGCCATAGAAAGGGACGCACGTATGCAGGAGTATCAGCAGAAGCTGTTACTCGATCTTAGCTCGGCTTTTCCACCAAACAACCGTGCAGGTGCAGGGAGGGAATCTCCCAGTTGTAACTTGACAAACATGGGACGGTCTCGTCATCTTCAACAGTCTACCCGTACCAGTAGGACCGTATCTGGTGCTGGTAACAGCAATTTTATGGAATCTTTTCATAATTTTTTTAGACCCTCTTTTGCAAGGCCACCAGAGACAACAAGTCTGACACATACTCAACGGCTGGAGAGGATGATACAGGAGTATCTCCAAATGAACATCGATGCCATGACTTTGCAACTGGAGCCTTGCTCCTTTTGGGCTTCAAACCTAGAAAAATGGCCAGAGCTCGCAACTTACGCCTTGGAGATTTTGTCGTGTCCAGCTGCCAGCGTTGTCTCTGAACGTGTATTCAGTGCTGCTGGGTGTGTGCTGACAGATAAGTGCACGCGTCTGTCCAGTGACAATGTGGACAGACTGACGTTCATCAAAATGAACAAGTCATGGATCCAGAAGGAATTTACTACCCCTGTGTCATCCTGGGGAGAGTAAATGCTTGTTGATTTTGAATGTGCTTGATGCAAATCTAGCTGTGAAGTGTACAACTAGGGCACAAGTGCTGCCACTGAATTGCTGGGTGTGTGTGGGGCACAATTTTTGGAAAAAAAGGGAGACTCCGCTTGGAGTAACCCTTGCTTACATTGTTTTTAAAAGAAGCCAAGATGAACAGAGCTGGGATCAGGAAAGACTTTGCTACCTACCCCGGTGTCATCCTGGGGACGGATAAGAATGGCGTATTTTTGAATGTGCTTGATGCAAATCTAGCTGTGAAGTGTACAACTAGGGCACAAGTGCTGCCACTGAATGGGTGGGTGTGTGTGGGGCCAAATTTTTGGAAAAAAAGGGAGACTCCGCTTGGAGTAACCCTTGCTTACATTGTTTTTAAAAGAAGCCAAGATGAACAAGTCATGGGTCAGCAAAGACTTTATCTACCTACCCCGGTGTCATCCTGGGGACGGATAAGAATGGCGTATTTTTGAATGTGCTTGATGCAAATCAAAACATCCTGTTTACAACTAGGGCCCAAGTGCTGCCACTGATGGGGTGGGTGTCTGTGTGGCCCAATTTTTGGAAAAAAGGGAGACTCCGCTTGGAGTAACCCTTGCTTGCTGTGTTTTTAAAAGAAGCCAAGATGAACAGAGCTGGGATCAGGAAAGACTTTGCTACCTACCCCGGTGTCATCCTGGGGACGGATAAGAATGGTGTATTTTTGAATGTGCTTGATGCAAATCTAGCTGCGAAGTGTACAACTAGGGCACAAGTGCTGCCACTGAATGGGTGGGTGTGTGTGGGGCACAATTTTTGGAAAAAAAGGGAGACTCCGCTTGGAGTAACCCTTGCTTACATTGTTTTTAAAAGAAGCCAAGATGAACAAGTCATGGGTCAGCAAAGACTTTATCTACCTACCCCGGTGTCATCCTGGGGACGGATAAGAATGGCGTATTTTTGAATGTGCTTGATGCAAATCAAAACATCCTGTTTGCAACTAGGGCCCAAGTGCTGCCACTGAAGGGGTGGGTGTCTGTGTGGCCCAATTTTTGGAAAAAAGGGAGACTCCGCTTGGAGTAACCCTTGCTTACATTGTTTTTAAAAGAAGCCAAGATGAACAAGTCATGGGTCAGCAAAGACTTTATCTACCTACCCCGGTGTCATCCTGGGGACGGATAAGAATGGCGTATTTTTGAATGTGCTTGATGCAAATCAAAACATCCTGTTTGCAACTAGGGCCCAAGTGCTGCCACTGATGGGGTGGGTGTCTGTGTGGCCCAATTTTTGGAAAAAAGGGAGACTCCGCTTGGAGTAACCCTTGCTTGCTGTGTTTTTAAAAGAAGCCAAGATGAACAGAGCTGGGATCAGGAAAGACTTTGCTACCTACCCCGGTGTCATCCTGGGGACGGATAAGAATGGCGTATTTTTGAATGTGCTTGATGCAAATCAAAACATCCTGTTTGCAACTAGGGCCCAAGTGCTGCCACTGATGGGGTGGGTGTCTGTGTGGCCCAATTTTTGGAAAAAAGGGAGACTCCGCTTGGAGTAACCCTTGCTTACATTGTTTTTAAAAGAAGCCAAGATGAACAGAGCTGGGATCAGGAAAGACTTTGCTACCTACCCCGGTGTCATCCTGGGGACGGATAAGAATGGCGTATTTTTGAATGTGCTTGATGCAAATCAAAACATCCTGTTTGCAACTAGGGCCCAAGTGCTGCCACTGATGGGGTGGGTGTCTGTGTGGCCCAATTTTTGGAAAAAAGGGAGACTCCGCTTGGAGTAACCCTTGCTTGCTGTGTTTTTAAAAGAAGCCAAGACGAACAGAGCTGGGATCAGGAAAGACTTTGCTACCTACCCCGGTGTCATCCTGGGGACGGATAAGAATGGCGTATTTTTGAATGTGCTTGATGCAAATCAAAACATCCTGTTTGCAACTAGGGCCCAAGTGCTGCCACTGATGGGGTGGGTGTCTGTGTGGCCCAATTTTTGGAAAAAAGGGAGACTCCGCTTGGAGTAACCCTTGCTTACATTGTTTTTAAAAGAAGCCAAGATGAACAGAGCTGGGATCAGGAAAGACTTTGCTACCTACCCCGGTGTCATCCTGGGGACGGATAAGAATGGCGTATTTTTGAATGTGCATGATGCAAATCAAAACATCCTGTTTGCAACTAGGGCCCAAGTGCTGCCACTGATGGGGTGGGTGTCTGTGTGGCCCAATTTTTGGAAAAAAGGGAGACTCCGCGTGGAGTAACCCTTGCTTACATTGTTTTTAAAAGAAGCCAAGATGAACAGAGCTGGGATCAGTAAAGACTTTGCTACCTACCCCGGTGTCATCCTGGGGACGGTTAATTATGGCGTATTTTTGAATGTGCTTGATGCAAATCAAAACATCCTGTTTGCAACTAGGGCCCAAGTGCTGCCACTGATGGGGTGGGTGTCTGTGTGGCCCAATTATTGGAAAAAAGGGAGACTCCGCTTGGAGTAACCCTTGCTTACATTGTTTTTAAAAGAAGCCAAGATGAACAAGTCATGGGTCAGCAAAGACTTTATCTACCTACCCCGGTGTCATCCTGGGGACGGATAAGAATGGCGTATTTTTGAATGTGCTTGATGCAAATCTAGCTGTGAAGTGTACAACTGGGGCCCAACTGCTGCCACTGAATGGGTGGGTGTGTGTGGGGCCCAATTTTTGGAAAAAAGGGAGACTACGCTTGGAGTCACCTTGCGGTGTTTTACATGATTTTAGAATGGCGTGCCATGCCTATATCTGTGTGTCCTCCTCTTTTTCCTTGTCCAGCTGTTTTGTTTTCGCATGAGTATATGTCCTTGTCACTTTCCCATGTGTTTGAGTTGTTTGTCACCTTTTGGACACCTTTGAGGGTGTTTTCTAGGTGTTTTACTGTGTTTGTGATTGCCTGCCATTGTTTCCTATGCAGTTCGAGTTCGGTTCGTCGAACGTTCGACGAGCCGAACTCGAACGAGACCTCCGTTCGGCGAATCGACCTCGAGCCGAACCGCGACCGGTTCGCTCATCTCTAGTGGCTATTGTACTTTTGTCTAGTCACACTAGTGGAAAGATATTTGCAGCACGTCTGCCTGCATTGCACACTCAAACTCTTTTTAACTAAGCCATTATACTAGCAAACAGTCAGTGTACCTAGTGGCATCCTAAACGTGGCTATTGTACTTTTGTGTAGTCACACTAGTGGAAAGATATTTGCAGCACGTCTGCCTGCATTGCACACTCAAACTCTTTTTAACTAAGCCAATATACTAGCAAACAGTCAGTGTACCTAGTGGCATCCTAAACGTGGCTATTGGACTTTTGTCTAGTCACACTAGTGCAAAGATATTTGCAGCACACCTGGCTGCATTGCACACACAAACTCTTTTTAACTAAGCCATTATACTAGCAAACAGTCAGTGTACCTAGTGGCATCCTAAACGTGGCTATTGGACTTTTGTGTAGTCACACTAGTGGAAAGATATTTGCAGCACGTCTGCCTGCATTGCACACTCAAACTCTTTTTAACTAAGCCATTATACTAGCAAACAGTCAGTGTACCTAGTTGCATCCTAAACGTGGCTATTGGACTTTTGTGTAGTCACACTAGTGGAAAGATATTTGCAGCACGTCTGCCTGCATTGCACATTCAAACTCTTTTTAACTAAGCCATTATACTAGCAAACAGTCAGTGTACCTAGTGGCATCCTAAATGTGGCTATTGGACTTTTGTCTAGTCACACTAGTGGAAAGATATTTGCAGCACGTCTGCCTGCATTGCACACTCAAACTCTTTTTAACTAAGCCTTTATACTAGCAAACAGTCAGTGTACTTAGTGGCATTATAAACGTGGCTATTTTACTTTTGTCTAGTCACACTAGTGGAAAGATATTTGCAGCACGTCTGCCTGCATTGCACACTCAAACTCTTTTTAACTAAGCCATTATACCAGCAAACAGTCAGTGTACCTAGTGGCATCCTAAACATGGCTATTGTACTTTTGTGTAGTCACACTAGTGGAAAGATATTTGCAGAACGTCTGCCTGCATTGCACACTCAAACTCTTTTTAACTAGGCCATTATACTAGCAAACAGTCAGTGTACCTAGTGGCATCCTAAACGTGGCTATTGTACTTTTGTCTAGTCACACTAGTGGAAAGATATTTGCAGCACGTCTGCCTGCATTGCACACTCAAACTCTTTTTAACTAAGCCATTATACTAACAAACAGTCAGTGTACCTAGTGGCATCCTAAGCGTGGCTATTGTACTTTTGTTTAGTCACACTAGTGGAAAGATATTTGCAGCACGTCTGCCTGCATTGCACACTCAAACTCTTTTTAACTAAGCCATTATACTAACAAACAGTCAGTGTACCTAGTGGCATCCTAAACGTGGCTATTGTACTTTTGTTTAGTCACACTAGTGGAAAGATATTTGCAGCACGTCTGCCTGCATTGCACACTCAAACTCTTTTTAACTAAGCCATTATACTATCAAACAGTCAGTGTACCCAGTGGCATCCTAAACGTGGCTATTGGACTTTTGTCTAGTCACACTAGTGCAAAGATATTTGCAGCACGTCTGCCTGCATTGCACACTCAAACTCTTTTTAACTAAGCCATTATACTAGCAAACAGTCAGTGTACCTAGTGGCATCCTAAACGTGGCTATAGGACTTTTGTGTAGTCACACTAGTGGAAAGATATTTGCAGCACGTCTGCCTGCATTGCACACTCAAACTTTTTTTAACTAAGCCATTATACTAGCAAACAGTCAGTGTACCTAGTGGCATCCTAAACGTGGCTATTGTACTTTTGTCTAGTCACACTAGTGGAAAGATATTTGCAGCACGTCTGCCTGCATTACACACTCAAACTCTTTTTAACTAAGCCATTATACTAGCAAACAGTCAGTGTACCTAGTGGCATCCTAAACGTGGCTATTGTACTTTTGTCTAGTCACACTGGTGGAAAGATATTTGCAGCACGTCTGCCTGCATTGCACACTCAAACTCTTTTTAACTAAGCCATTATACTAGCAAACAGTCAGTGTACCTAGTGGCATCCTAAACGTGGCTATTGTACTTTTGTGTAGTCACACTAGTGGAAAGATATTTGCAGCACGTCTGCCTGCATTGCACTCTCAAACTTTTTTTAACTAAGCCATTATACTAGCAAACAGTCAGTGTACCTAGTGGCATCCTAAACGTGGCTATTGTACTTTTGTGTAGTCACACTAGTGGAAAGATATTTGCAGCACGTCTGCCTGCATTGCACACTCAATCTCTTTTTAACTAAGCCATTATACTAGCAAACAGTCAGTGTACCTAGTGGCATCCTAAACGTGGCTATTGGACTTTTGTCTAGTCACACTAGTGCAAAGATATTTGCAGCACGTCTGCCTGCATTGCACACTCAAACTTTTTTTAACTAAGCCATTATACTAGCAAACAGTCAGTGTACCTAGTGGCATCCTAAACGTGGCTATTGGACTTTTGTGTAGTCACACTAGTGGAAAGATATTTGCAGCACGTCTGCCTGCATTGCACACTCAAACTCTTTTTAACTAAGCCATTATACTAGCAAACAGTCAGTGTACCTAGTGGCATCCTAAATGTGGCTATTGGACTTTTGTCTAGTCACACTAGTGCAAAGATATTTGCAGCACGTCTGCCTGCATTGCACACTCAAACTCTTTTTAACTAAGCCATTATACTAGCAAACAGTCAGTGTACCTAGTGGCATCCTAAACGTGGCTATTGTACTTTTGTGTAGACACACTAGTGGAAAGATATTTGCAGCACGTCTGCCTGCATTGCACACTCAAACTCTTTTTAACTAAGCCATTATACTAGCAAACAGTCAGTGTACCTAGTGGCATCCTAAACGTGGCTATTGTACTTTTGTCTAGTCACACTAGTGGAAAGATATTTGCAGCACGTCTGCCTGCATTGCACACTCAAACTCTTTTTAACTAAGCCATTATACTAGCAAACAGTCAGTGTACCTAGTGGCATCCTAAACGTGGCTATAGTACTTTTGTGTAGTCACACTAGTGGAAAGATATTTGCAGCACGTCTGCCTGCATTGCACACTCAAACTCTTTTTAACTAAGCCATTATACTAGCAAACAGTCAGTGTACCTAGTGGCATCCTTAACGAGGCTATTGGACTTTTGTCTAGTCACACTAGTGCAAAGATATTTGCAGCACGTCTGCCTGCATTGCACACTCAAACTCTTTTTAACTAAGCCATTATACTAGCAAACAGTCAGTGTACCTAGTGGCATCCTAAACGTGGCTATTGGACTTTTGTGTAGTCACACTAGTGGAAAGATATTTGCAGCACGTCTGCTTGCATTGCACACTCAAACTCTTTTTAACTAAGCCATTATACTAGCAAACAGTCAGTGTACCTAGTGGCATCCTAAACGTGGCTATTGGACTTTTGTCTAGTCACACTAGTGCAAAGATATTTGCAGCACGTCTGCCTGCATTGCACACTCAAACTCTTTTTAACTAAGCCATTATACTAGCAAACAGTCAGTGTACCTAGTGGCATCCTAAACGTGGCTATTGGACTTTTGTGTGGTCACACTAGTGGAAAGATATTTGCAGCACGTCTGCCTGCATTGCACACTCAAACTCTTTTTAACTAAGCCATTATACTAGCAAACAGTCAGTGTACCTAGTGGCATCCTAAACGTGGCTATTGTACTTTTGTCTAGTCACACTAGTGGAAAGATATTTGCAGCACGTCTGCCTGCATTGCACACTCAAACTCTTTTTAACTAAGCCATTATACTAGCAAACAGTCAGTGTACCTAGTGGCATCCTAAACGTGGCTATTGTACTTTTGTCTAGTCACACTAGTGGAAAGATATTTGCAGTACGTCTGCTTGCATTGCACACTCAAACTCTTTTTAACTAAGCCATTATACTAGCAAACTGTCAGGTTTCCAGGTTTTCCAGTTCTCTTTTGAATGAGCTTGCCCTCGGTTAACATGGAGTTTACTGTTCTGTTGCCCTACTTCCTGTCCAGCTGCTTAAAAGGCCGCCTCTAAGCCTAGTCCAGTGCCTGAGTATACTGCTTGCTGTGTGCTCCTGCTTTGCTGCTGCTAATCCTGATTACCTTTGGATCCTCCTAAAGACTACCGACCGACCGACTTTGGACCTTACCCGGTTTCTCAAAGCTGTGCCCGGATTCCTTCTGCCATCTTCGGTCAGCACTCTGCCCGGTTCTCTCTGGTTCGTAACCACTCTGGACAATCATCCCGTACGGACACTCCTTGACTTTTACCGCTTGCCCCTTGTGTCCCGGCTGCTGCGCATTTAGGCCTTCCGGGGTGATTGCCGGACAGTCCCTGTATAGGGGTTCGCTCTGGTGGTCTCCCTGGGGGAGTCCGGTGCGTGGCCCCGGGAATTCCCTTCGCTCCGTTTCGGGAAGGTATTTGTGTATTTGTACCGCTGTGTTTTCCGTTGTGTATCTACCGTGGTTACATATTATAAAATATCTTGTACCAAGAACTCGTCTCTGATTGTCATTGCCCTACGCTATCGAAATCCTCAGAACATATATAAGTATTACACAAACAGTCAGTGTACCTAGTGGCATCCTAAACGTGGCTATTGTACTTTTGTGTAGTCACACTAGTGGAAAGATATTTGCAGCACGTCTGCCTGCATTGCACACTCAAACTCTTTTTAACTAAGCCATTATACTAGCAAACAGTCAGTGTACCTAGTGGCATCCTAAACGTGGCTATTGTACTTTTGTGTAGTCACACTAGTGGAAAGATATTTGCAGCACGTCTGCCTGCATTGCACACTCAAACTCTTTTTAACTAAGCCATTATACTAGCAAACAGTCAGTGTACCTAGTGGCATCCTAAACGTGGCTATTGTACTTTTGTCTATTCACACTAGTGGAAAGATATTTGCAGCACGTCTGCCTACATTGCACACTCAAACTCTTTTTAACTAAGCCATTATACTAGCAAATAGTCAGTGTACCTAGTGGCATCCTAAACGTGGCTATTGTACTTTTGTGTAGTCACACTAGTGGAAAGATATTTGCAGCACGTCTGCCTGCACTGCACACTCAAACTCTTTTTAACTAAGCCATTATACTAGCAAACAGTCAGTGTACCTAGTGGCATCCTTAACGAGGCTATTGGACTTTTGTCTAGTCACACTAGTGCAAAGATATTTGCAGCACGTCTGCCTGCATTGCACACTCAAACTCTTTTTAACTAAGCCATTATACTAGCAAACAGTCAGTGTACCTAGTGGCATCCTAAACGTGGCTATTGGACTTTTGTGTAGTCACACTAGTGGAAAGATATTTGCAGCACGTCTGCCTGCATTGCACACTCAAACTCTTTTTAACTAAGCCATTATACTAGCAAACAGTCAGTGTACCTAGTGGCATCCTAAACGTGGCTATTGGACTTTTGTGTGGTCACACTAATGGAAAGATATTTGCAGCACGTCTGCCTGCATTGCACACTCAAACTCTTTTTAACTAAGCCATTATACTAGCAAACAGTCAGTGTACCTAGTGGCATCCTAAACGTGGCTATTGTACTTTTGTCTAGTCACACTAGTGGAAAGATATTTGCAGTACGTCTGCCTGCATTGCACACTCAAACTCTTTTTAACTAAGCCATTATACTAGCAAACAGTCAGTGTACCTAGTGGCATCCTAAACGTGGCTATTGTACTTTTGTGTAGTCACACTAGTGGAAAGATATTTGCAGCACGTCTGCCTGCATTGCACACTCAAACTCTTTTTAACTAAGCCATTATACTAGCAAACAGTCAGTGTACCTAGTGGCATCCTAAACGTGGCTATTGGACTTTTGTCTAGTCACACTAGTGGAAAGATATTTGCAGCACGTCTGCCTGCATTGCACACTCAAACTCTTTTTAACTAAGCCATTATACTAGCAAAAAGTCAGTGTACCTAGTGGCATCTTAAACGTGGCTATTGTACTTTTGTGTAGTCACACTAGTGGAAAGATATTTACAGCACGTCTGCCTGCATTGCACACTCAAACTCTTTTTAACTAAGCCATTATACTATCAAACAGTCAGTGTACCTAGTGGCATCCTAAACGTGGCTATTGTACTTTTGTGTAGTCACACTAGTGGAAAGATATTTGCAGCACGTCTGCCTGCATTGCACACTCAAACTCTTTTTAACTAAGCCATTATACTAGCAAACAGTCAGTGTACCTAGTGGCATCCTAAACGTGGCTATTGGAGTTTTGTCTAGTCACACTAGTGCAAAGATATTTGCAGCACGTCTGCCTGCATTGCACACTCAAACTCTTTTTAACTAAGCCATTATACTAGCAAACAGTCAGTGTACCTAGTGGCATCCTAAACGTGGCTATTGGACTTTTGTGTAGTCACACTAGTGGAAAGATATTTGCAGCACGTCTGCCTGCATTGCACACTCAAACTCTTTTTAACTAAGCCATTATACTAGCAAACAGTCAGTGTACCTAGTGGCACCCTAAACGTGGCTATTGGACTTTTGTCTAGTCACACTAGTGCAAAGATATTTGCAGCACGTCTGCCTGCATTGCACACTCAAACTCTTTTTAACTAAGCCATTATACTAGCAAACAGTCAGTGTACCTAGTGGCATCCTAAACGTGGCTATTGGACTTTTGTGTAGTCACACTAGTGGAAAGATATTTGCAGCACGTCTGCCTGCATTGCACACTCAAACTCTTTTTAACTAAGCCATTATACTAGTAAACAGTCAGTGTACCTAGTGGCATCCTAAACGTGGCTATTGTACTTTTGTCTAGTCACACTAGTGGAAAGATATTTGCAGCACGTCTGCCTGCATTGCACACTCAAACTCTTTTTAACTAAGCCATTATACTAGCAGTCAGTGTACCTAGTGGCATCCTAAACGTGGCTATTGGACTTTTGTCTAGTCACACTAGTGGAAAGATATTTGCAGCACGTCTGCCTGCATTGCACACTCAAACTCTTTTTAACTAAGCCATTATACTAGCAAACAGTCAGTGTACCTAGTGGCATCCTAAACGTGGCTATTGTACTTTTGTGTAGTCACACTAGTGGAAAGATATTTGCAGCATGTCTGCCTGCATTGCACACTCAAACTCTTTTTAACTAAGCCATTATACTAGCAAACAGTCAGTGTACCTAGTGGCATCCTAAACGTGGCTATTGTACTTTTGTCTAGTCACACTAGTGGAAAAATATTTGCAGCACGTCTGCCTACATTGCACACTCAAACTCTTTTTAACTAAGCCATTATACTAGCAAATAGTCAGTGTACCTAGTGGCATCCTAAACGTGGCTATTGTACTTTTGTGTAGTCACACTAGTGGAAAGATATTTGCAGCACGTCTGCCTGCATTGCACACTCAAACTCTTTTTAACTAAGCCATTATACTAGCAAACAGTCAGTGTACCTAGTGGCATCCTTAATGTGGCTATTGGACTTTTGTCTAGTCACACTAGTGCAAAGATATTTGCAGCGCGTCTGCCTGCATTGCACACTCAAACTCTTTTTAACTAAGCCATTATACTAGCAAACAGTCAGTGTACCTAGTGGCATCCTAAACGTGGCTATTGGACTTTTGTGTAGTCACACTAGTGGAAAGATATTTGCAGCACGTCTGCCTGCATTGCACACTCAAACTCTTTTTAACTAAGCCATTATACTAGCAAACAGTCAGTGTACCTAGTGGCATCCTAAACGTGGCTATTGGACTTTTGTCTAGTCACACTAGTGCAAAGATATTTGCAGCACGTCTGCCTGCATTGCACACTCAAACTCTTTTTAACTAAGCCATTATACTAGCAAACAGTCAGTGTACCTAGTGGCATCCTAAACGTGGCTATTGTACTTTTGTGTAGTCACACTAGTGGAAAGATATTTGCAGCACGTCTGCCTGCATTGCACACTCAAACTCTTTTTAACTAAGCCATTATACTATCAAACAGTCAGTGTACCTAGTGGCATCCTAAACGTGGCTATTGGACTTTTGTGTAGTCACACTAGTGGAAAGATATTTGCAGCACGTCTGCCTGCATTGCACACTCAAACTCTTTTTAACTAAGCCATTATACTAGCAAACAGTCAGTGTACCTAGTGGCATCCTAAACGTGGCTATTGTACTTTTGTGTAGTCACACTAGTGGAAAGATATTTGCAGCACGTCTGCCTGCATTGCACACTCAAACTCTTTTTAACTAAGCCATTATACTAGCAAACAGTCAGTGTACCTAGTGGCATCCTAAACGTGGCTATTGTACTTTTGTGTAGTCACACTAGTGGAAAGATATTTGCAGCACGTCTGCCTGCATTGCACACTCAAACTCTTTTTAACTAAGCCATTATACTATCAAACAGTCAGTGTACCTAGTGGCATCCTAAACGTGGCTATTGTACTTTTGTGTAGTCACACTAGTGGAAAGATATTTGCAGCACGTCTGCCTGCATTGCACACTCAAACTCTTTTTAACTAAGCCATTATACTAGCAAACAGTCAGTGTACCTAGTGGCATCCTAAACGTGGCTATTGTACTTTTGTCTAGTCACACTAGTGGAAAGATATTTGCAGCACGTCTGCCTGCATTGCACACTCCAACTTTTTTTAACTAAGCCATTATACTAGCAAACAGTCAGTGTACCTAGTGGCATCTTAAACGTGGCTATTGTACTTTTGTGTAGTCACACTAGTGGAAAGATATTTGCAGCACGTCTGCCTGCATTGCACACTCAAACTCTTTTTAACTAAGCCATTATACTATCAAACAGTCAGTGTACCTAGTGGCATCCTAAACGTGGCTATTGTACTTTTGTGTAGTCACACTAGTGGAAAGATATTTGCAGCACGTCTGCCTGCATTGCACACTCAAACTCTTTTTAACTAAGCCATTATACTAGCAAACAGTCAGTGTACCTAGTGGCATCCTAAACGTGGCTATTGGACTTTTGTGTAGTCTCACTAGTGGAAAGATATTTGCAGCACGTCTGCCTGCATTGCACACTCAAACTCTTTTTAACTAAGCCATTATACTAGCAAACAGTCAGTGTACCTAGTGGCATCCTAAACGTGGCTATTGTACTTTTGTCTAGTCACACTAGTGGAAAGATATTTGCAGCACGTCTGCCTGCATTGCACACTCAAACTCTTTTTAACTAAGCCATTATACTAGCAAACAGTCAGTGTACCTAGTGGCATCCTTAATGTGGCTATTGGACTTTTGTCTAGTCACACTAGTGGAAAGATATTTGCAGCACGTCTGCCTACATTGCACACTCAAACTCTTTTTAACTAAGCCATTATACTAACAAATAGTCAGTGTACCTAGTGGCATCCTAAACGTGGCTATTGTACTTTTGTGTAGTCACACTAGTGGAAAGATATTTGCAGCACGTCTGCCTGCATTGCACACTCAAACTCTTTTTAACTAAGCCATTATACTAGCAAACAGTCAGTGTACCTAGTGGCATCCTAAACGTGGCTATTGGACTTTTGTCTAGTCACACTAGTGCAAAGATATTTGCAGCACGTCTGCCTGCATTGCACACTCAAACTCTTTTTAACTAAGCCATTATACTAGCAAACAGTCAGTGTACCTAGTGGCATCCTAAACGTGGCTATTGGACTTTTGTGTAGTCACACTAGTGGAAAGATATTTGCAGCACGTCTGCCTGCATTGCACACTCAAACTCTTTTTAACTAAGCCATTATACTAGCAAACAGTCAGTGTACCTAGTGGCATCATAAACGTGGCTATTGTACTTTTGTCTAGTCACACTAGTGGAAAGATATTTGCAGCACGTCTGCCTGCATTGCACACTCAAACTCTTTTTAACTAAGCCATTATACTAGCAAACAGTCAGTGTACCTAGTGGCATCCTAAACGTGGCTATTGTACTTTTGTGTAGTCACACTAGTGGAAAGATATTTGCAGCACGTCTGCCTGCATTGCACACTCAAACTCTTTTTAACTAAGCCATTATACTAGCAAACAGTCAGTGTACCCAGTGGCATCCTAAACGTGGCTATTGGACTTTTGTCTAGTCACACTAGTGCAAAGATATTTGCAGCACGTCTGCCTTCATTGCACACTCAAACTATTTTAAACTAAGCCATTATACTAGCAAACAGTCAGTGTACCTAGTGGCATCCTAAACGTGGCTATTGTACTTTTGTGTAGTCACACTAGTGGAAAGATATTTGCAGCACGTCTGCCTGCATTGCACACTCAAACACTTTTTAACTAAGCCATTATACTAGCAAACAGTCAGTGTACCTAGTGGCATCCTAAACGTGGCTATTGGACTTTTGTGTAGTCACACTAGTGGAAAGATATTTGCAGCACGTCTGCCTGCATTGCACACTGAAACTCTTTTTAACTAAGCCATTATACTAGCAAACAGTCAGTGTACCTAGTGGCATGCTAAACGTGGCTATTGGACTTTTGTCTAGTCACACTAGTGCAAAGATATTTGCAGCACGTCTGCCTGCATTGCACACTCAAACTCTTTTTAACTAAGCCATTATATTAGCAAACAGTCAGTGTACCTAGTGGCATCCTAAACGTGGCTATTGGACTTTTGTGTAGTCACACTAGTGCAAAGATATTTGCAGCACGTCTGCCTGCATTGCACACTCAAACTCTTTTTAACTAAGCCATTATACTATCAAACAGTCAGTGTACCTAGTGGCATCCTAAACGTGGCTTCTGTACTTTTGTGTAGTCACACTAGTGGAAAGATATTTGCAGCACGGTTGCCTGCATTGCACACTCAAACTCTTTTTAACTAAGCCATTATACTAGCAAACAGTCAGTGTACCTAGTGGCATGCTAAACGTGGCTATTGGACTTTTGTCTAGTCACACTAGTGCAAAGATATTTGCAGCACGTCTGCCTGCATTGCACACTGAAACTCTTTTTAACTAAGCCATTATACTAGCAAACAGTCAGTGTACCTAGTGGCATCCTAAAACGTGGTTATTGGACTTTTGTGTAGTCACACTAGTGGAAAGATATTTGCAGCACGTCTGCCTGCATTGCACACTCAAACTCTTTTTAACTAAACCATTATACTAGCAAACAGTCAGTGTACCTGGTGGCATCCTAAACGTGGCTATTGGACTTTTGTCTAGTCACACTAGTGCAAAGATATTTGCAGCACGTCTGCCTGCATTGCACACTCAAACTCTTTTTAACTAAGCCATTATACTAGCAAACAGTCAGTGTACCTAGTGGCATCCTAAACGTGGCTATTGTACTTTTCTGTAGTCACACTAGTGGAAAGATATTTGCAGCACGTCTGCCTGCATTGCACACTCAAACTCTTTTTAACTAAGCCATTATACTAGCAAACAGTCAGTGTACCTAGTGGCATGCTAAACGTGGCTATTGGACTTTTGTCTAGTCACACTAGTGCAAAGATATTTGCAGCACGTCTGCCTGCATTGCACACTGAAACTCTTTTTAACTAAGCCATTATACTAGCAAACAGTCAGTGTACCTAGTGGCATCCTAAAACGTGGTTATTGGACTTTTGTGTAGTCACACTAGTGGAAAGATATTTGCAGCACGTCTGCCTGCATTGCACACTCAAACTCTTTTTAACTAAACCATTATACTAGCAAACAGTCAGTGTACCTAGTGGCATCCTAAACGTGGCTATTGGACTTTTGTCTAGTCACACTAGTGCAAAGATATTTGCAGCACGTCTGCCTGCATTGCACACTCAAACTCTTTTTAACTAAGCCATTATACTAGCAAACAGTCAGTGTACCTAGTGGCATCCTAAACGTGGCTATTGTACTTTTGTCTAGTCACACTAGTGCAAAGATATTTGCAGCACGTCTGCCTGCATTGCACACTCAAACTCTTTTTAACTAAGCCATTATACTAGCAAACAGTCAGTGTACCTAGTGGCATGCTAAACGTGGCTATTGTACTTTTGTGTAGTCACACTAGTGGAAAGATATTTGCAGCACGTCTGCCTGCATTGCACACTCAAACTCTTTTTAACTAAGCCATTATACTAGCAAACAGTCAGTGTACCTAGTGACATCCTAAACGTGGCTATTGGACTTTTGTCTAGTCACACTAGTGCAAAGATATTTGCAGCACGTCTGCCTGCATTGCACACTCAAACTCTTTTTAACTAAGCCATTATACTAGCAAACAGTCAGTGTACCTAGTGGCATGCTAAACGTGGCTATTGGACTTTTGTCTAGTCACACTAGTGCAAAGATATTTGCAGCACGTCTGCCTGCATTGCACACTGAAACTCTTTTTAAATAAGCCATTATACTAGCAAACAGTCAGTGTACCTAGTGGCATCCTAAACGTGGCTATTGTACTTTTCTGTAGTCACACTAGTGGAAAGATATTTGCAGCACGTCTGCCTGCATTGCACACTCAAACTCTTTTTAACTAAGCCATTATACTAGCAAACAGTCAGTGTACCTAGTGGCATGCTAAACGTGGCTATTGGACTTTTGTCTAGTCACACTAGTGCAAAGATATTTGCAGCACGTCTGCCTACATTGCACACTGAAACTCTTTTTAACTAAGCCATTATACTAGCAAACAGTCAGTGTACCTAGTGGCATCCTAAAACGTGGTTATTGGACTTTTGTGTAGTCACACTAGTGGAAAGATATTTGCAGCACGTCTGCCTGCATTGCACACTCAAACTCTTTTTAACTAAGCCATTATACTATCAAACAGTCAGTGTACCTAGTGGCATCCTAAATGTGGCTATTGGACTTTTGTGCAGTCACACTAGTGGAAAGATATTTGCAGCACGTCTGCCTGCATTGCACACTCAAACTCTTTTTAACTAAGCCATTATACTAGCAAACAGTCAGTGTACCTAGTGGCATCCTAAACGTGGCTATTGTACTTTTGTCTAGTCACACTAGTGGAAAGATATTTGCAGCACGTCTGCCTGCATTGCACACTCAAACTTTTTTTAACTAAGCCATTATACTAGCAAACAGTCAGTGTACCTAGTGGCATCTTAAACGTGGCTATTGTACTTTTGTGTAGTCACACTAGTGGAAAGATATTTGCAGCACGTCTGCCTGCATTGCACACTCAAACTCTTTTTAACTAAGCCATTATACTAGCAAACAGTCAGTGTACCTAGTGGCATCCTAAACGTGGCTATTGTACTTTTGTGTAGTCACACTAGTGGAAAGATATTTGCAGCACGTCTGCCTGCATTGCACACTCAAACTCTTTTTAACTAAGCCATTATACTAGCAAACAATCAGTGTACCTAGTGGCATCCTAAACGTGGCTATTGTACTTTTGTCTAGTCACACTAGTGGAAAGATATTTGCAGCACGTCTGCCTGCATTGCACACTCAAACTCTTTTTAACTAAGCCATTATACTAGCAAACAGTCAGTGTACCTAGTGGCATCCTAAACGTGGATATTGTACTTTTGTCTAGTCACACTAGTGGAAAGATATTTGCAGCACGTCTGCCTACATTGCACACTCAAACTCTTTTTAACTAAGCCATTATACTAACAAATAGTCAGTGTACCTAGTGGCATCCTAAACGTGGCTATTGTACTTTTGTGTAGTCACACTAGTGGAAAGATATTTGCAGCACGTCTGCCTGCATTGCACACTCAAACTCTTTTTAACTAAGCCATTATACTAGCAAACAGTCAGTGTACCTAGTGGCATCCTAAACGTGGCTATTGGACTTTTGTCTAGTCACACTAGTGCAAAGATATTTGCAGCACGTCTGCCTGCATTGCACACTCAAACTCTTTTTAACTAAGCCATTATACTAGCAAACAGTCAGTGTACCTAGTGGCATCCTAAACGTGGCTATTGGACTTTTGTGTAGTCACACTAGTGGAAAGATATTTGCAGCACGTCTGCCTGCATTGCACACTCAAACTCTTTTTAACTAAGCCATTATACTAGCAAACAGTCAGTGTACCTAGTGGCATCCTAAACGGGGGTATTGTACTTTTGTGTAGACACACTAGTGGAAAGATATTTGCAGCACGTCTGCCTGTATTGCACACTCAAACTCTTTTTAACTAAGCCATTATACTAGCAAACAGTCAGTGTACCTAGTGGCATCCTAAACGTGGCTATTGTACTTTTGTGTAGTCACACTAGTGGAAAGATATTTGCAGCACGTCTGCCTGCATTGCACACTCAAACTCTTTTTAAATAAGCCATTATACTAGCAAACAGTCAGTGTACCTAGTGGCATCCTAAACGTGGCTATTGTACTTTTCTGTAGTCACACTAGTGGAAAGATATTTGCAGCACGTCTGCCTGCATTGCACACTCAAACTCTTTTTAACTAAGCCATTATACTAGCAAACAGTCAGTGTACCTAGTGGCATGCTAAACGTGGCTATTGGACTTTTGTCTAGTCACACTAGTGCAAAGATATTTGCAGCACGTCTGCCTGCATTGCACACTGAAACTCTTTTTAACTAAGCCATTATACTAGCAAACAGTCAGTGTACCTAGTGGCATCCTAAAACGTGGTTATTGGACTTTTGTGTAGTCACACTAGTGGAAAGATATTTGCAGCACGTCTGCCTGCATTGCACACTCAAACTCTTTTTAACTAAACCATTATACTAGCAAACAGTCAGTGTACCTAGTGGCATCCTAAACGTGGCTATTGGACTTTTGTCTAGTCACACTAGTGCAAAGATATTTGCAGCACGTCTGCCTGCATTGCACACTCAAACTCTTTTTAACTAAGCCATTATACTAGCAAACAGTCAGTGTACCTAGTGGCATCCTAAACGTGGCTATTGTACTTTTCTGTAGTCACACTAGTGGAAAGATATTTGCAGCACGTCTGCCTGCATTGCACACTCAAACTCTTTTTAACTAAGCCATTATACTATCAAACAGTCAGTGTACCTAGTGGCATCCTAAATGTGGCTATTGGACTTTTGTGCAGTCACACTAGTGGAAAGATATTTGCAGCACGTCTGCCTGCATTGCACACTCAAACTCTTTTTAACTAAGCCATTATACTAGCAAACAGTCAGTGTACCTAGTGGCATCCTAAACGTGGCTATTGTACTTTTGTCTAGTCACACTAGTGGAAAGATATTTGCAGCACGTCTGCCTGCATTGCACACTCAAACTTTTTTTAACTAAGCCATTATACTAGCAAACAGTCAGTGTACCTAGTGGCATCTTAAACGTGGCTATTGTACTTTTGTGTAGTCACACTAGTGGAAAGATATTTGCAGCACGTCTGCCTGCATTGCACACTCAAACTCTTTTTAACTAAGCCATTATACTAGCAAACAGTCAGTGTACCTAGTGGCATCCTAAACGTGGCTATTGTACTTTTGTGTAGTCACACTAGTGGAAAGATATTTGCAGCACGTCTGCCTGCATTGCACACTCAAACTCTTTTTAACTAAGCCATTATACTAGCAAACAGTCAGTGTACCTAGTGGCATCCTAAACGTGGATATTGTACTTTTGTCTAGTCACACTAGTGGAAAGATATTTGCAGCACGTCTGCCTACATTGCACACTCAAACTCTTTTTAACTAAGCCATTATACTAACAAATAGTCAGTGTACCTAGTGGCATCCTAAACGTGGCTATTGTACTTTTGTGTAGTCACACTAGTGGAAAGATATTTGCAGCACGTCTGCCTGCATTGCACACTCAAACTCTTTTTAACTAAGCCATTATACTAGCAAACAGTCAGTGTACCTAGTGGCATCCTAAACGTGGCTATTGGACTTTTGTCTAGTCACACTAGTGCAAAGATATTTGCAGCACGTCTGCCTGCATTGCACACTCAAACTCTTTTTAACTAAGCCATTATACTAGCAAACAGTCAGTGTACCTAGTGGCATCCTAAACGTGGCTATTGGACTTTTGTGTAGTCACACTAGTGGAAAGATATTTGCAGCACGTCTGCCTGCATTGCACACTCAAACTCTTTTTAACTAAGCCATTATACTAGCAAACAGTCAGTGTACCTAGTGGCATCCTAAACGTGGCTATTGTACTTTTGTGTAGACACACTAGTGGAAAGATATTTGCAGCACGTCTGCCTGTATTGCACACTCAAACTCTTTTTAACTAAGCCATTATACTAGCAAACAGTCAGTGTACCTAGTGGCATCCTAAACGTGGCTATTGTACTTTTGTCTAGTCACACTAGTGGAAAGATATTTGCAGTACGTCTGCCTGCATTGCACACTCAAACTCTTTTTAACTAAGCCATTATACTAGCAAACAGTCAGTGTACCTAGTGGCATCCTAAACGTGGCTATTGTACTTTTGTGTAGTCACACTAGTGGAAAGATATTTGCAGCACGTCTGCCTGCATTGCACACTCAAACTCTTTTTAACTAAGCCATTATACTAGCAAACAGTCAGTGTACCCAGTGGCATCCTAAACGTGGCTATTGGACTTTTGTCTAGTCACACTAGTGCAAAGATATTTGCAGCACATCTGCCTTCATTGCACACTCAAACTAGTTTAAACTAAGCCATTATACTAGCAAACAGTCAGTGTACCTAGTGGCATCCTAAACGTGGCTATTGTACTTTTGTGTAGTCACACTAGTGGAAAGATATTTGCAGCACGTCTGCCTGCATTGCACACTCAAACACTTTTTAACTAAGCCATTATACTAGCAAACAGTCAGTGTACCTAGTGGCATCCTAAACGTGGCTATTGGACTTTTGTGTAGTCACACTAGTGGAAAGATATTTGCAGCACGTCTGCCTGCATTGCACACTCAAACTCTTTTTAACTAAGCCATTATACTAGCAAACAGTCAGTGTACCTAGTGGCATCCTAAACGTGGCTATTGGACTTTTGTCTAGTCACACTAGTGCAAAGATATTTGCAGCACGTCTGCCTGCATTGCACACTCAAACTCTTTTTAACTAAGCCATTATACTAGCAAACAGTCAGTGTACCTAGTGGCATCCTAAACGTGGCTTCTGTACTTTTGTGTAGTCACACTAGTGGAAAGATATTTGCAGCACGGTTGCCTGCATTGCACACTCAAACTCTTTTTAACTAAGCCATTATACTAGCAAACAGTCAGTGTACCTAGTGGCATGCTAAACGTGGCTATTGGACTTTTGTCTAGTCACACTAGTGCAAAGATATTTGCAGCACGTCTGCCTGCATTGCACACTGAAACTCTTTTTAACTAAGCCATTATACTAGCAAACAGTCAGTGTACCTAGTGGCATCCTAAAACGTGGTTATTGGACTTTTGTGTAGTCACACTAGTGGAAAGATATTTGCAGCACGTCTGCCTGCATTGCACACTCAAACTCTTTTTAACTAAACCATTATACTAGCAAACAGTCAGTGTACCTGGTGGCATCCTAAACGTGGCTATTGGACTTTTGTCTAGTCACACTAGTGCAAAGATATTTGCAGCACGTCTGCCTGCATTGCACACTCAAACTCTTTTTAACTAAGCCATTATACTAGCAAACAGTCAGTGTACCTAGTGGCATCCTAAACGTGGCTATTGTACTTTTCTGTAGTCACACTAGTGGAAAGATATTTGCAGCACGTCTGCCTGCATTGCACACTCAAACACTTTTTAACTAAGCCATTATACTAGCAAACAGTCAGTGTACCTAGTGGCATCCTAAACGTGGCTATTGGACTTTTGTGTAGTCACACTAGTGGAAAGATATTTGCAGCACGTCTGCCTGCATTGCACACTCAAACTCTTTTTAACTAAGCCATTATACTAGCAAACAGTCAGTGTACCTAGTGGCATCCTAAACGTGGTTATTGGACTTTTGTCTAGTCACACTAGTGCAAAGATATTTGCAGCACGTCTGCCTGCATTGCACACTCAAACTCTTTTTAACTAAGCCATTATACTAGCAAACAGTCAGTGTACCTAGTGGCATGCTAAACGTGGCTATTGTACTTTTGTGTAGTCACACTAGTGGAAAGATATTTGCAGCACGTCTGCCTGCATTGCACACTCAAACTCTTTTTAACTAAGCCATTATACTAGCAAACAGTCAGTGTACCTAGTGGCATCCTAAACGTGGCTATTGGACTTTTGTCTAGTCACACTAGTGCAAAGATATTTGCAGCACGTCTGCCTGCATTGCACACTCAAACTCTTTTTAACTAAGCCATTATACTATCAAACAGTCAGTGTACCTAGTGGCATCCTAAACGTGGCTTCTGTACTTTTGTGTAGTCACACTAGTGGAAAGATATTTGCAGCACGGTTGCCTGCATTGCACACTCAAACTCTTTTTAACTAAGCCATTATACTAGCAAACAGTCAGTGTACCTAGTGGCATGCTAAACGTGGCTATTGGACTTTTGTCTAGTCACACTAGTGCAAAGATATTTGCAGCACGTCTGCCTGCATTGCACACTGAAACTCTTTTTAACTAAGCCATTATACTAGCAAACAGTCAGTGTACCTAGTGGCATCCTAAAACGTGGTTATTGGACTTTTGTGTAGTCACACTAGTGGAAAGATATTTGCAGCACGTCTGCCTGCATTGCACACTCAAACTCTTTTTAACTAAACCATTATACTAGCAAACAGTCAGTGTACCTGGTGGCATCCTAAACGTGGCTATTGGACTTTTGTCTAGTCACACTAGTGCAAAGATATTTGCAGCACGTCTGCCTGCATTGCACACTCAAACTCTTTTTAACTAAGCCATTATACTAGCAAACAGTCAGTGTACCTAGTGGCATCCTAAAACGTGGTTATTGGACTTTTGTGTAGTCACACTAGTGGAAAGATATTTGCAGCACGTCTGCCTGCATTGCACACTCAAACTCTTTTTAACTAAACCATTATACTAGCAAACAGTCAGTGTACCTAGTGGCATCCTAAACGTGGCTATTGGACTTTTGTCTAGTCACACTAGTGCAAAGATATTTGCAGCACGTCTGCCTGCATTGCACACTCAAACTCTTTTTAACTAAGCCATTATACTAGCAAAGAGTCAGTGTACCTAGTGGCATCCTAAACGTGGCTATTGTACTTTTCTGTAGTCACACTAGTGGAAAGATATTTGCAGCACGTCTGCCTGCATTGCACACTCAAACTCTTTTTAACTAAGCCATTATACTAGCAAACAGTCAGTGTACCTAGTGGCATCCTAAACGTGGCTATTGGACTTTTGTGTAGTCACACTAGTGCAAAGATATTTGCAGCACGTCTGCCTGCATTGCACACTCAAACTCTTTTTAACTAAGCCATTATACTATCAAACAGTCAGTGTACCTAGTGGCATCCTAAACGTGGCTATTGGACTTTTGTGTAGTCACACTAGTGGAAAGATATTTGCAGCACGTCTGCCTGCATTGCACACTCAAACTCTTTTTAACTAAGCCATTATACTAGCAAACAGTCAGTGTACCTAGTGGCATCCTAAACGTGGCTATTGTACTTTTGTCTAGTCACACTAGTGGAAAGATATTTGCAGCACGTCTGCCTGCATTGCACACTCAAACTTTTTTTAACTAAGCCATTATACTATCAAACAGTCAGTGTACCTTGTGGCATCCTAAACGTGGCTATTGTACTTTTGTCTAGTCACACTAGTGGAAAGATATTTGCAGCACGTCTGCCTGCATTGCACACTCAAACTCTTTTTAACTAAGCCATTATACTAGCAAACAGTCAGTGTACCTAGTGGCATCCTAAACGTGGCTATTGTACTTTTGTCTAGTCACACTAGTGGAAAGATATTTGCAGCACGTCTGCCTACATTGCACACTCAAACTCTTTTTAACTAAGCCATTATACTAACAAATAGTCAGTGTACCTAGTGGCATCCTAAACGTGGCTATTGTACTTTTGTGTAGTCACACTAGTGGAAAGATATTTGCAGCACGTCTGCCTGCATTGCACACTCAAACTCTTTTTAACTAAGCCATTATACTAGCAAACAGTCAGTGTACCTAGTGGCATCCTAAACGTGGCTATTGGACTTTTGTCTAGTCACACTAGTGCAAAGATATTTGCAGCACGTCTGCCTGCATTGCACACTCAAACTCTTTTTAACTAAGCCATTATACTAGCAAACAGTCAGTGTACCTAGTGGCATCCTAAACGTGGCTATTGGACTTTTGTGTAGTCACACTAGTGGAAAGATATTTGCAGCACGTCTGCCTGCATTGCACACTCAAACTCTTTTTAACTAAGCCATTATACTAGCAAACAGTCAGTGTACCTAGTGGCATCATAAACGTGGCTATTGTACTTTTGTCTAGTCACACTAGTGGAAAGATATTTGCAGCACGTCTGCCTGCATTGCACACTCAAACTCTTTTTAACTAAGCCATTATACTAGCAAACAGTCAGTGTACCTAGTGGCATCCTAAACGTGGCTATTGTACTTTTGTGTAGACACACTAGTGGAAAGATATTTGCAGCACGTCTGCCTGTATTGCACACTCAAACTCTTTTTAACTAAGCCATTATACTAGCAAACAGTCAGTGTACCTAGTGGCATCCTAAACCTGGCTATTGTACTTTTGTCTAGTCACACTAGTGGAAAGATATTTGCAGTACGTCTGCCTGCATTGCACACTCAAACTCTTTTTAACTAAGCCATTATACTAGCAAACAGTCAGTGTACCTAGTGGCATCCTAAACGTGGCTATTGTACTTTTGTGTAGTCACACTAGTGGAAAGATATTTGCAGCACGTCTGCCTGCATTGCACACTCAAACTCTTTTTAACTAAGCCATTATACTAGCAAACAGTCAGTGTACCCAGTGGCATCCTAAACGTGGCTATTGGACTTTTGTCTAGTCACACTAGTGCAAAGATATTTGCAGCACGTCTGCCTTCATTGCACACTCAAACTATTTTAAACTAAGCCATTATACTAGCAAACAGTCAGTGTACCTAGTGGCATCCTAAACGTGGCTATTGTACTTTTGTGTAGTCACACTAGTAGAAAGATATTTGCAGCACGTCTGCCTGCATTGCACACTCAAACTCTTTTTAACTAAGCCATTATACTAGCAAACAGTCAGTGTACCTAGTGGCATCCTAAACGTGGCTATTGGACTTTTGTCTAGTCACACTAGTGCAAAGATATTTGCAGCACGTCTGCCTGCATTGCACACTCAAACTCTTTTTAACTAAGCCATTATACTAGCAAACAGTCAGTGTACCTAGTGGCATCCTAAACGTGGCTATTGGACTTTTGTGTAGTCACACTAGTGGAAAGATATTTGCAGCACGTCTGCCTGCATTGCACACTCAAACTCTTTTTAACATAGCCATTATACTAGCAAACAGTCAGTGTACCTAGTGGCATCCTAAACGTGGCTATTGTACTTTTGTCTAGTCACACTAGTGGAAAGATATTTGCAGCACGTCTGCCTGCATTGCACACTCAAACTCTTTTTAACTAAGCCATTATACTATCAAACAGTCAGTGTACCTAGTGGCATCCTAAACGTGGCTATTGTACTTTTGTGTAGTCACACTAGTGGAAAGATATTTGCAGCACGGTTGCCTGCATTGCACACTCAAACTCTTTTTAACTAAGCCATTATACTAGCAAACAGTCAGTGTACCTAGTGGCATCCTAAACGTGGCTATTGTACTTTTGTGTAGTCACACTAGTGGAAAGATATTTGCAGCACGTCTGCCTGCATTGCACACTCAAACTCTTTTTAACTAAGCCATTATACTAGCAAACAGTCAGTGTACCCAGTGGCATCCTAAACGTGGCTATTGGACTTTTGTCTAGTCACACTAGTGCAAAGATATTTGCAGCACGTCTGCCTTCATTGCACACTCAAACTATTTTAAACTAAGCCATTATACTAGCAAACAGTCAGTGTACCTAGTGGCATCCTAAACGTGGCTATTGTACTTTTGTGTAGTCACACTAGTAGAAAGATATTTGCAGCACGTCTGCCTGCATTGCACACTCAAACTCTTTTTAACTAAGCCATTATACTAGCAAACAGTCAGTGTACCTAGTGGCATCCTAAACGTGGCTATTGGACTTTTGTCTAGTCACACTAGTGCAAAGATATTTGCAGCACGTCTGCCTGCATTGCACACTCAAACTCTTTTTAACTAAGCCATTATACTAGCAAACAGTCAGTGTACCTAGTGGCATCCTAAACGTGGCTATTGGACTTTTGTGTAGTCACACTAGTGGAAAGATATTTGCAGCACGTCTGCCTGCATTGCACACTCAAACTCTTTTTAACATAGCCATTATACTAGCAAACAGTCAGTGTACCTAGTGGCATCCTAAACGTGGCTATTGTACTTTTGTCTAGTCACACTAGTGGAAAGATATTTTCAGCACGTCTGCCTGCATTGCACACTCAAACTCTTTTTAACTAAGCCATTATACTATCAAACAGTCAGTGTACCTAGTGGCATCCTAAACGTGGCTATTGTACTTTTGTGTAGTCACACTAGTGGAAAGATATTTGCAGCACGGTTGCCTGCATTGCACACTCAAACTCTTTTTAACTAAGCCATTATACTAGCAAACAGTCAGTGTACCTAGTGGCATCCTAAACGTGGCTATTGGACTTTTGTGTAGTCACACTAGTGGAAAGATATTTGCAGCACGTCTGCCTGCATTGCACACTCAAACTCTTTTTAACTAAGCCATTATACTAGCAAACAGTCAGTGTACCTAGTGGCATCCTAAACGTGGCTATTGTACTTTTGTCTAGTCACACTAGTGGAAAGATATTTGCAGCACGTCTGCCTGCATTGCACACTCAAACTTTTTTTAACTAAGCCATTATACTATCAAACAGTCAGTGTACCTTGTGGCATCCTAAACGTGGCTATTGTACTTTTGTCTAGTCACACTAGTGGAAAGATATTTGCAGCACGTCTGCCTGCATTGCACACTCAAACTCTTTTTAACTAAGCCATTATACTAGCAAACAGTCAGTGTACCTAGTGGCATCCTAAACGTGGCTATTGTACTTTTGTCTAGTCACACTAGTGGAAAGATATTTGCAGCACGTCTGCCTACATTGCACACTCAAACTCTTTTTAACTAAGCCATTATACTAACAAATAGTCAGTGTACCTAGTGGCATCCTAAACGTGGCTATTGTACTTTTGTGTAGTCACACTAGTGGAAAGATATTTGCAGCACGTCTGCCTGCATTGCACACTCAAACTCTTTTTAACTAAGCCATTATACTAGCAAACAGTCAGTGTACCTAGTGGCATCCTAAACGTGGCTATTGGACTTTTGTCTAGTCACACTAGTGCAAAGATATTTGCAGCACGTCTGCCTGCATTGCACACTCAAACTCTTTTTAACTAAGCCATTATACTAGCAAACAGTCAGTGTACCTAGTGGCATCCTAAACGTGGCTATTGGACTTTTGTGTAGTCACACTAGTGGAAAGATATTTGCAGCACGTCTGCCTGCATTGCACACTCAAACTCTTTTTAACTAAGCCATTATACTAGCAAACAGTCAGTGTACCTAGTGGCATCATAAACGTGGCTATTGTACTTTTGTCTAGTCACACTAGTGGAAAGATATTTGCAGCACGTCTGCCTGCATTGCACACTCAAACTCTTTTTAACTAAGCCATTATACTAGCAAACAGTCAGTGTACCTAGTGGCATCCTAAACGTGGCTATTGTACTTTTGTGTAGACACACTAGTGGAAAGATATTTGCAGCACGTCTGCCTGTATTGCACACTCAAACTCTTTTTAACTAAGCCATTATACTAGCAAACAGTCAGTGTACCTAGTGGCATCCTAAACCTGGCTATTGTACTTTTGTCTAGTCACACTAGTGGAAAGATATTTGCAGTACGTCTGCCTGCATTGCACACTCAAACTCTTTTTAACTAAGCCATTATACTAGCAAACAGTCAGTGTACCTAGTGGCATCCTAAACGTGGCTATTGTACTTTTGTGTAGTCACACTAGTGGAAAGATATTTGCAGCACGTCTGCCTGCATTGCACACTCAAACTCTTTTTAACTAAGCCATTATACTAGCAAACAGTCAGTGTACCCAGTGGCATCCTAAACGTGGCTATTGGACTTTTGTCTAGTCACACTAGTGCAAAGATATTTGCAGCACGTCTGCCTTCATTGCACACTCAAACTATTTTAAACTAAGCCATTATACTAGCAAACAGTCAGTGTACCTAGTGGCATCCTAAACGTGGCTATTGTACTTTTGTGTAGTCACACTAGTAGAAAGATATTTGCAGCACGTCTGCCTGCATTGCACACTCAAACTCTTTTTAACTAAGCCATTATACTAGCAAACAGTCAGTGTACCTAGTGGCATCCTAAACGTGGCTATTGGACTTTTGTCTAGTCACACTAGTGCAAAGATATTTGCAGCACGTCTGCCTGCATTGCACACTCAAACTCTTTTTAACTAAGCCATTATACTAGCAAACAGTCAGTGTACCTAGTGGCATCCTAAACGTGGCTATTGGACTTTTGTGTAGTCACACTAGTGGAAAGATATTTGCAGCACGTCTGCCTGCATTGCACACTCAAACTCTTTTTAACATAGCCATTATACTAGCAAACAGTCAGTGTACCTAGTGGCATCCTAAACGTGGCTATTGTACTTTTGTCTAGTCACACTAGTGGAAAGATATTTGCAGCACGTCTGCCTGCATTGCACACTCAAACTCTTTTTAACTAAGCCATTATACTATCAAACAGTCAGTGTACCTAGTGGCATCCTAAACGTGGCTATTGTACTTTTGTGTAGTCACACTAGTGGAAAGATATTTGCAGCACGGTTGCCTGCATTGCACACTCAAACTCTTTTTAACTAAGCCATTATACTAGCAAACAGTCAGTGTACCTAGTGGCATCCTAAACGTGGCTATTGGACTTTTGTCTAGTCACACTAGTGCAAATATATTTGCAGCACGTCTGCCTGCATTGCACACTCAAACTCTTTTTAACTAAGCCATTATACTAGCAAACAGTCAGTGTACCTAGTGGCATCCTAAACGTGGCTATTGTACTTTTGTCTAGTCACACTAGTGGAAAGATATTTGCAGCACGTCTGCCTGCATTGCACACTCAAACTCTTTTTAACTAAGCCATTATACTAGCAAACAGTCAGTGTACCTAGTGGCTTCCTAAACGTGGCTATTGTACTTTTGTGTAGTCACACTAGTGGAAAGATATTTGCAGCACGTCTGCCTGCATTGCACACTCAAACTCTTTTTAACTAAGCCATTATACTAGCAAACAGTCAGTGTACCTAGTGGCATCCTAAACGTGGCTATTGGACTTTTGTGTAGTCACACTAGTGGAAAGATATTTGCAGCACGTCTGCCTGCATTGCACACTCAAACTCTTTTTAACTAAGCCATTATACTAGCAAACAGTCAGTGTACCTAGTGGCATCCTAAACGTGGCTATTGTACTTTTGTCTAGTCACACTAGTGGAAAGATATTTGCAGCACGTCTGCCTGCATTGCACACTCAAACTCTTTTTAACTAAGCCATTATACTAGCAAACAGTCAGTGTACCTAGTGGCATCTTAAACGTGGCTATTGTACTTTTGTGTAGTCACACTAGTGGAAAGATGTTTGCAGCACGTCTGCCTGCATTGCACACTCAAACTCTTTTTAACTAAGCCATTATACTAGCAAACAGTCAGTGTACCTAGTGGCATCCTAAACGTGGCTATTGGACTTTTGTGTAGTCACACTAGTGGAAAGATATTTGCAGCACGTCTGCCTGCATTGCACACTCAAACTCTTTTTAACTAAGCCATTATACTAGCAAACAGTCAGTGTACCTAGTGGCATCCTAAACGTGGCTATTGGACTTTTGTCTAGTCACACTAGTGCAAAGATATTTGCAGCACGTCTGCCTGCATTGCACACTCAAACTCTTTTTAACTAAGCCATTATACTAGCAAACAGTCAGTGTACCTAGTGGCATCCTAAACGTGGCTATTGGACTTTTGTGTAGTCACACTAGTGGAAAGATATTTGCAGCACGTCTGCCTGCATTGCACACTCAAACTCTTTTTAACTAAGCCATTATACTAGCAAACAGTCAGTATACCTAGTGGCATCCTAAACGTGGCTATTGTACTTTTGTGTAGTCACACTAGTTTAAAGATATTTGCAGCACGTCTGCCTGCATTGCACACTCAAACTATTTTTAACTAAGCCATTATACTAGCAAACAGTCAGTGTACCTAGTGGCATCCTAAACGTGGCTATTGTACTTTTGTGTAGTCACACTAGTGGAAAGATATTTGCAGCACGTCTGCCTGCATTGCACACTCAAACTCTTTTTAACTAAGCCATTATACTAGCAAACTGTCAGTGTACCTAGTGGCATCCTAAACGTGGCTATTGTAGTTTTGTCTAGTCACACTAGTGGAAAGATATTTGCAGCACGTCTGCCTGCATTGCACAATCAAACTGTTTTTAACTAAGCCATTATACTAGCAAACAGTCAGTGTACCTAGTGGCATCCTAAACGTGGCTATTGTACTTTTATCTAGTCACACTAGTGGAAAGATATTTTCAGCACGTCTGCCTGCATTGCACACTCAAACTCTTTTTAACTAAGCCATTATACTAGCAAACAGTCAGTGTACCTAGTGGCATCCTAAACGTGGCTATTGTACTTTTGTCTAGTCACACTAGTGGAAAGATATTTGCAGCACGTCTGCCTGCATTGCACACTCAAATTCTTTTTAACTAAGCCATTATACTAGCAAACAGTCAGTGTACCTAGTGGCATCCTAAACGTGGCTATTGGACTTTTGTCTAGTAACACTAGTGCAAAGATATTTGCAGCACCTCTGCCTGCATTGCACACTCAAACTCATTGTTACTAAGCCATTATACTAGCAAACAGTCAGTATACCTAGTGGCATCCTAAACGTGGCTATTGTACTTTTGTGTAGTCACACTAGTTTAAAGATATTTGCAGCACGTCTGCCTGCATTGCACACTCAAACTATTTTGAGTGGCATACAAGAAGTGGCTGTTGTACTCCATTAGTGCCCCACTGGTGCAAATCTATGTGCAGCACCTCTGCATGACACCCTCCTGCTCTGTTTTTAATGAGCTATATTGATAGCAAAAAATACTGCCATTTAGTGGCATCATAGAACTGGCTGTTGTATTCCATTAGTGCCCCACTGGTGCCAAGCTATTTTTAGCACCTGTGCCTGACACCCTCCTGCTCTCTTTTTAATAAGCTATAATGATAGCAAAAAATACTGCCATTTAGTGGCATCATAGAACTGGCTGTTGTATTCCATTAGTGCCCCACTGGTGCCAAGCTATTTCTAGCACCTGTGCATGACTCCCTCCTGCTCTGTTTTTAATAAGCTATATTGATAGCAAAAAATACTGCCATTTAGTGGCATCATAGAACTGGCTGTTGGACTCCTTTATTGTGCCCCACTGGTGCCAAGCTATTTCTAGCACCTGTGCAGGACACCCGCATGCACATTTTGCTACGCTAATGTTATAGCAAACTCAGGGAATTCATTGCTGCATTTGATAATTCGGAGGGATAGAAAGTGAGGCTTCCTTTAGCTTTTCCTTCTGTTCATAGACAGCATCTGCAAGTCCACACCCGAAGAGCAATTTCTCCTCCACGTCTAAGTGTGGAGAGGCAGCTAGTGCGCATGCGTGTGCCGATTTACCCCAGCTGCAGCCTAACTACAGTGTTTTGCCTAGTTAGTATGCTCAGCCTGACTGTGCCATTCCTGACGCTAAGTCTTCATTTCGGGATACAGCGCATGCTCCCACACTAAGTGTGAAAAGCCTCTTTGCACAGGTACTTGCATTCCGTGCCGGGTCTAAGTCCTGTTTTGTGCCTAGACACCATGCTAAAGCTGATAGTCTTTTTTCAGAGACTGTATTTCATGCTACTGAGCATGCTCAGGCACTTACTGCATCAGAGACTAGATCCGGTAATGAACTCTTTGGCCCTGCCCCTGATGTGGGGGTCCCATATAGACCACAGGGCATCAGGTGTCCTCCCAAATGGCTTGCAGAGGCCCACCCCTATGACTTGTCACCGCATTATTGATGGTCAGACGATGACTGGTGAGGTGTTTGGGTCATGGCAGCCATGAGGTCATCATTGAAGTTGCGGTTAAAATAGGACGCTAGTTATGCCACTCATGACGTGTCACTCTGCTTTTGTCTCCAGGAGGTGCATTGTGGTTCACCCTGGTTTGGGGCGGACCCAGGTTATAAAAGGGGCTGGAGCCAACAAGGAGGTGCGCAGTCTTCTATTATGCTCCGAAAGAGCACACCTCCATGTGTTGAACCCATTGCGGCTTTAGGCCAGAGGTAGGCAGGGATAGGGTGTCGATGCAGGCCACCACCACAGTTGGTAACGCAGAACGGTTAAGACCAGCTCCTGTCCTACCAGTCCTGCTTGTGCAGCCCAGTGGCATTAACAGGCCTGCTGCTGCTGCTGATGTGCCTGCTGTCCACAGGTGTGGCCCCTACGCACACGGTCAGCGTACTCAATGGCCCCTGTGTTGTTAACAGGGAGTTCCTGGGCTGAGTGGGCATGTGGACCCTGTGACGCTAACAGGGCTCCCAGTCTCCAGATCCGAATGGCGTCTAACTCGGTTCAGGCTACTATTAGTTTCATAGCCACACAGCTCTGTATCCTCCACCAAACCATCCAGTTGCCAACCTCTCCTTTTCCAACTGGGAGCACGATGGACACTGACTGCTGATGGGGATATATACCTTTCTCTTTCTTTTCTTATTAATTTTCGTTATATAGCGGTAACATAGTATATACCACCTTATCCAAATCTGCCAGTCCCACTGTAACAGATGGTGTTTCTTCAGCAAATGTTACTGTTGCTTAACCACCAAATCCACGGACCAAAACTTTTTTCCCCTTTCCAACACACCTGTTCCCCTTTCCACCAGCATCTGTCCTTTTTCAACTCATTTTGGTTTATGACCAAAAGTGCAACTCTGCAGGGACACCGTACTCAACGCCATCTCAGCACAGCAGCCAGCCCTCGGTCCCTCAGATGTGGACAATTAAAAGACCATTTCCTCCTATCCATGACAAAGCGTTGAGATTCACTCTGTGCAGCACTGGTGTTTAGTGGAAAAGCAGATCTAAGATTGCGTACCACATTCTGCAGATACTCCTGTATACGTGCGTCCATTTCTATGGCAGGAATTATTTCGCCAAATTTTGTCTTGTACCGGGGATCTAACAGTGTGGCAACCCAGTATTCAGGATTACTTTGAATTCGTACAATCCGAGGGTCATGTTGTAGGTAGTGCAGCAAGAAGGCGCTCATGTGTCTTGTGCATCCAGGAGGACCAAGTCCTTGGTGTGTTGGTGGCAGAGAGGTGAGAATCGTGCCTCCTTCCTCTGCCCTCTCCCCACAACCTCGCACAACCGAAATGTGAGCAAGCTCTCACTCATCTGCTGAGTCTTCCATGCCCATCACCAGTTCATCCTCCATTTCTTCATGGGCTCCTGCACCTTCCTCAACACTTTTTGCTGATACTATGCGCCCTTGTTAATCCCTCTCCCTCACCATGACTGCGGCATAGGTGCCGCTGACCATCTGGACCTCGTAGATCTTGTTATCCCTTCCGCATATGACTCCTCCTGTACTTCCTCCCCTTCCTCTTGTCCCAATGTGGCGCCCCTGACCTGGTCAGGCACCACTGAGTACTGCACCCATGCTGGGGACAGTACAATACAGGTAATCCAGAAGGCTGACCGGGGTGTGGAACACAGGCGCATAGTGATCAGCTCTCACACATGTACCCATGAGAGGACCCCTGGGGATCCCAGGAGGGGGAAAAGCCTTGACCTTCACTGGAATAGTGGAGGGGGCCAAAAGCCTCCATCTCCTCTCAAGGGGTGTGGTGGAGAGTTTGGTTGCTAGGTGGCGTAGGCAAGAACAGGAGAGGAGGAGCAGTGAGTCAGTTAGAGGAGAACTCCAGAGGGCTCAGTGAGGAGCAGACCTGTGGGGTTGATGCTGTCTAACAGCGCCCGCGCAGTGGCTACTGACGGGGGAGAACGGTCAACTAGGAGTGCTACCTGAAAGCCAGCTTCAGCTAGAGAGAAAGCACGGAGTGGGAAGTAAGGAGACTGCTAGAGAGCACCAGGCCCAACCGGGCGGCAGATCCCGAAGCGGAGATAGATCCAGCTTTCTTTTGCTAAACCTGCCGGTGTGGGGCTCTCAAAGCCCACACCACAACACCACAAAAGCCGCAGCCACGTAACCGCAGTGAGGGCCCATAGGTCACAGGAGGCAAGCAGCTGGAGTGGCCTGGTCCGGGGAACAAGCAAACGGCAAACAAAAGGGGGAGAGAGGCTGCAGCATTTTCCCTGGGCGACCCCCTTAGGGACTCAAAGTCGGGGTCACCCCAAACCACCAAGGGCTAAGGAAGGCGAGTCAGTAGTCACCCTCATAAAGTCAGCCTGAAGGATACCTGGTTCCCACCTGGTTCATCTCAGCTACGCCCGGGCTACTCACCCTGCCATCAAATGTGAGTAAAGCCCTTGAAAGACAGTTCTGCCTGTGTGAGTCATTCTGCGACTTGTGGTACTACAAACCTACATCGGGCCCTGGGGCTTGCCTCACTCTCAGGAGGCTACTACATCCGACTGCACCCACCATCAGCCCCAGGCGTCCCCTAACCTGCAGTGGCGGTCCCCACTGACCGCAATACTGAGAGTGGCGTCACGATCAAAACCGAAGATTCCCTACCTGTGACCAGAACCAGCCACGTGGAGTCCCTGAAGGTATGCACCGACACAGCACCTGTGGGGCTTCACACCAACACCTGACTCCGAATAATAATTACAGTGTGCTCCATCATGTAGATGACCAGAATTGTCACGCTGAGAATGACATTGCCAGTGCTAAACATCTTCGTCGACATTTGTAAACTGTGTAGCAGGGTGCATAGGTCCTTGATCTGACACCACTCCAGCAGCGTGATCTGCACCACCTCTGGATCAAGTTATCCCAGGCTATATGTCATAACGTATTGCAGCAGGGTTCGGCGGTGCTGCCACAAACGCTGCAACATGTGCAGATTCAAATTCCTGCGTGTCGGCACATCGCATTTCAGGCGTTTAACCACCAGACCTAAAGACTTCTGTAGCGACGAAAGTTGTTGAGCTGCTGTGTGCGCACGATGGAAGTGAGCACATAGCGAGCGTGCCCGCTGCACAAGGCCATGTAGGCCGGGATGGTGTTTTAAAAATTGCTGGAGAATTAGGTTCAACACGTGAGCCATGCAAGGCACGTGTGTCACATTGCCCTGACGTTGGCCCGCAGCCAGGTTTGCATCATTGCCGCACACGGCTGTTAAGTCACCGGACAAATTGTACTCCGGTCGCCAGGTGACAACGTGTTCCTTTCATGCATAGTGCTGATGATGGGAGAGGAGTCGATGCCAGCGGCGCAGGTGGACGCAGGTTATGCTCACCCACTGGGCTGCATTACCTTGACAGATGCAGAATCTCTGGCTGAATGTAGCTGGTGGGTATCTCACAGATGAAATACCATCATTCAGCTACAACCAATGGGAAGACACCACACCCTTTTTTATGCCCATCCTGCCTGCAGACCACTGCCAGACATAGCTATGAACCTCTGGTTAATTTTACCCCCAGTTCAGTTTTATGATTTTGTGTGCTTGTTACCTGACTACTTTTCCTGCTTGCTGTTTATGTACCTTGTTGGCCGATCCGCATTTCACCTCTGCTTGTTTTCTGATTAAGTCCTGGCCGTCCCATTCTGTTCCTGTTCCTCAATTAATGTTTTGACCCTGCCTGACTACTATTCTCTGGAACTGCAGCCTTCCACAGGTATTGATCACCTTGGGCCCTGTGTAATTCCTAATCCCTGTATAGGGGTTAAAGGGTTTCAGGGTTCTAGGGGTCCTGCTTGGTGAGTGGCTTCCCTCTAGCCTATCATTTACAGCCCATCTGAGTGTGTGGATCAAGGAAGGCGTTACACCGTGCTCTCTGCAGAAGGCCATGTGGGCCAGGATAGTGCTTTAAAAATTGCTGGACAACCAGGTTCAACACGTGAACCACACAAGGCACGTGTGTCACATTGTCACAGCGAAGGGCCGCACCCATGTTTGCATCATTGTCGCACCCGGCCTTCCCTGGCTGCTGGTTGAGTGGAGACAACCATTGATGAAACTCGGTGTCCAGAGCTAACCGTCCACAACTTCTCAGCGGTGTGACTCACATTTCCCATACATTTCAAAGTAAACCTTTGACCGCCTGATGGCATTGAGCTCTGCTGCCAGCATAGTAAGGAGGTGTGTGGTATTCCTTGTGCGCAGTTACAAGGAAGGGTGGCCTGACCACACAGGGTTTGCGCCAAGGTGGAGGACCCACACGAGGTTGAAGAGGCAGAAGCAGTGTATTAACTTCTACATACAGAAGAAGGATTGAAACAACTCGTGGGGACGGCAAGACTTGTACAGCAGACCCTTCTCCATCTCTCCCCACAGTAACCCATTGCCCAGTCAGCGACATGTAACGCCCCTGTCCATGCTTACTGGGCCAATTATCTGTGGTGAAATGCACCCTGTCACACAGAGTTTCTCAAGGAATCAGTGATGTTTAGTGCGACATGCTGGTGTAGCGCGTGCACGCCTTTGTTGGAGAAGGAGTGGCGCCTGGGCATCTGCTCTTGGGGCACTGCGATGGGCATAAGGTCTCGGTTAAATCCTCGGTTAAAAAGGTTGGAAAGGCAGCATTTTGGTAGCCAACAGTTTCCAGATGCTGAAAGTCAACCTCTAAGCCATGTCATGCCCTTCTAAAAGCATGTAAAACACAGTAAGGGGACTCCAACCACAGTCTCCCTTGTTTCCAAAAATTGGGCCACACACACCCCACTTGACTGGCATCAGTTGACCCAATTTTCAAGATGAAAAAGATGCTTTGCATGAAGCACTCTCAAAAATACGCGTGCCTTTCCCTTCCCCTGGCTGACCCAGGGGAAGAAAAGTCCTCTGAGAGCCATGACTTGTTCATCTTGGTTCTTTTAGAAATACAGCGAGGGGACTCCAACCACAGTCTCCCTCGTTTCCACTAACTGGGCCACACACACCCCACTTGACTGGCATCGGTTGAGCCCCCTTTTGAAAAAGAAAAAGATGCTTTGCATGAAGCACTCTCAAAAATACGCGTGCCTTTCCCGTCCCCTGGCTGACCCAGGGGAAGAAAAGTCCTCTGAGAGCCATGACTTGTTCATCTTGGTTCTTTTAGAAACACAGCGAGGGGACTCCAACCACAGTCTCCCTCGTTGCCACTAATTGGGCCACACACACCCCACTTGACTGGCATCAGTTGACCCAATTTTCAAGATGAAAAAGATGCTTTGCATGAAGCACTCTCAAAAATACGCGTGCCTTTCCCTTCCCCTGGCTGACCCAGGGGAAGAAAAGTCCTCTGAGAGCCATGACTTGTTCATCTTGGTTCTTTTAGAAATACAGCGAGGGGACTCCAACCACAGTCTCCCTCGTTTCCACTAACTGGGCCACACACACCCCACTTGACTGGCATCGGTTGATCCCCCTTTTGAAAAAGAAAAAGATGCTTTGCATGAAGCACTCTCAAAAATACGCGTGCCTTTCCCGTCCCCTGGCTGACCCAGGGGAAGAAAAGTCCTCTGAGAGCCATGACTTGTTCATCTTGATTCTTTTAGAAATACAGCGAGGGGACTCCAACCACAGTCTCCCTCGTTTCCACTAACTGGGCCACACACACCCCACTTGACTGGCATCGGTTGAGCCCCTTTTGAAAAAGAAAAAGATGCTTTGCATGAAGCACTCTCAAAAATACGCGTGCCTTTCCCGTCCCCTGGCTGACCCAGGGGAAGAAAAGTCCTCTGAGAGCCATGACTTGTTCATCTTGGTTCTTTTAGAAACACAGCGAGGGGATTCCAACCACAGTCTCCCTCGTTTCCACTAACTGGGCCACACACACCCCACTTGACTGGCATCGGTTGAGCCCCCTTTAGAAAAAGAAAAAGATGCTTTGCATGAAGCACTCTCAAAAATACGCGTGCCTTTCCCGTCCCCTGGCTGACCCAGGGGAAGAAAAGTCCTCTGACAGCCATGACTTGTTCATCTTGGTTCTTTTAGAACCATAGCGAGGGGACTCCAACCACAGTCTCCCTCGTTGCCACTAATTGGGCCACACACACCCCACTTGACTGACATCAGTTGATTCCCCTTTTCAAAATGAAAAAGATGCTTTGCATGAAGCACTCTCAAAAATACGCGTGCCTTTCCCATCCCCTGGCTCAACCAGGGGAAGAAAAGTCCTCTGAGAGCCATGATTTGTTCATTTTGGTTCTTTTAGAAACACAGCGAGGGGACTCCAACCACAGTCTCCCTCGTTGCCACTAATTGGGCCACACACACCCCACTTGACTGACATCAGTTGATGCCCCTTTTCAAAATGAAAAAGATGCTTTGCATGAAGCACTCTCAAAAATATGCGTGCCTTTCGCCTCCCCTGGCTGACCCAGGGGAAGAAAAGTCCTCTGAGAGCCATGACTTGTTCATCTTGGTTCTTTTAGAAACACAGCGAGGGGACTCCAACCACAGTCTCCCTCGTTGCCACTAATTGGGCCACACACACCCCACTTGACTGGCATCAGTTGACCCAATTTTCAAGATGAAAAAGATGCTTTGCATGAAGCACTCTCGAAAATACGCAGGCCTTTTCCGTCCCCTGGCTGACCCAGGGGAAGAAAAGTCCTCTGAGAGCCATGATTTGTTCATTTTGGTTCTTTTAGAAACACAGCGAGGGGACTCCAACCACAGTCTCCCTCGTTGCCACTAATTGGGCCACACACACCCCACTTGACTGACATCAGTTGATTCCCCTTTTCAAAATGAAAAAGATGCTTTGCATGAAGCACTCTCAAAAATACGCGTGCCTTTCCCGTCCCCTGGCTCAACCAGGGGAAGAAAAGTCCTCTGAGAGCCATGATTTGTTCATTTTGGTTCTTTTAGAAACACAGCGAGGGGACTCCAACCACAGTCTCCCTCGTTGCCACTAATTGGGCCACACACACCCCACTTGACTGACATCAGTTGATGCCCCTTTTCAAAATGAAAAAGATGCTTTGCATGAAGCACTCTCAAAAATATGCGTGCCTTTCGCCTCCCCTGGCTGACCCAGGGGAAGAAAAGTCCTCTGAGAGCCATGACTTGTTCATCTTGGTTCTTTTAGAAACACAGCGAGGGGACTCCAACCACAGTCTCCCTCGTTTCCACTAGCTGGGCCACACACACCCCACTTGACTGGCATCGGTTGAGCCCCCTTTTGAAAAAGAAAAAGATGCTTTGCATGAAGCACTCTCAAAAATACGCGTGCCTTTCCCGTCCCCTGGCTGACCCAGGGGAAGAAAAGTCCTCTGAGAGCCATGACTTGTTCATCTTGGTTCTTTTAGAAACACAGCGAGGGGACTCCAACCACAGTCTCCCTCGTTTCCACTAACTGGGCCACACACACCCCACTTGACTGGCATCGGTTGAGCCCCCTTTTGAAAAAGAAAAAGATGCTTTGCATGAAGCACTCTCAAAAATACGTGTGCCTTTCCCGTCCCCTGGCTGACCCAGGGGAAGAAAAGTCCTCTGAGAGCCATGACTTGTTCATCTTGGTTCTTTTAGAAACACAGCGAGGGGACTCCAACCACAGTCTCCCTCATTGCCACTAATTGGGCCACACACACCCCACTTGACTGGCATCAGTTGACCCAATTTTCAAGATGAAAAAGATGCTTTGCATGAAGCACTCTCGAAAATACGCGTGCCTTTTCCGTCCCCTGGCTGACCCAGGGGAAGAAAAGTCCTCTGAGAGCCATGATTTGTTCATTTTGGTTCTTTTAGAAACACAGCGAGGGGACTCCAACCACAGTCTCCCTCGTTGCCACTAATTGGGCTACACACACCCCACTTGACTGACATCAGTTGATTCCCCTTTTCAAAATGAAAAAGATGCTTTCCATGAAGCACTCTCAAAAATACGCGTGCCTTTCCCGTCCCCTGGCTCAACCAGGGGAAGAAAAGTCCTCTGAGAGCCATGATTTGTTCATTTTGGTTCTTTTAGAAACACAGCGAGGGGACTCCAACCACAGTCTCCCTCGTTGCCACTAATTGGGCCACACACACCCCACTTGACTGACATCAGTTGATGCCCCTTTTCAAAATGAAAAAGATGCTTTGCATGAAGCACTCTCAAAAATACGCGTGCCTTTCGCCTCCCCTGGCTGACCCAGGGGAAGAAAAGTCCTCTGAGAGCCATGACTTGTTCATCTTGGTTCTTTTAGAAACACAGCGAGGGGACTCCAACCACAGTCTCCCTCGTTTCCACTAACTGGGCCACACACACCCCACTTGACTGGCATCGGTTGAGCCCCCTTTTGAAAAAGAAAAAGATGCTTTGCATGAAGCACTCTCAAAAATACGCGTGCCTTTCCCGTCCCCTGGCTGACCCAGGGGAAGAAAAGTACTCTGAGAGCCATGACTTGTTCATCTTGTTTCTTTTAGAAACACAGTGAGGGGACTCCAACCACAGTCTCCCTCGTTTCCACTAACTGGGCCACACACACCCCACTTGACTGGCATCGGTTGAGCCCCCTTTTGAAAAAGAAAAAGATGCTTTGCATGAAGCACTCTCAAAAATACGTGTGCCTTTCCCGTCCCCTGGCTGACCCAGGGGAAGAAAAGTCCTCTGAGAGCCATGACTTGTTCATCTTGGTTCTTTTAGAAACACAGCGAGGGGACTCCAACCACAGTCTCCCTCGTTGCCACTAATTGGGCCACACACACCCCACTTGACTGGCATCAGTTGACCCAATTTTCAAGATGAAAAAGATGCTTTGCATGAAGCACTCTCGAAAATACGCGTGCCTTTTCCATCCCCTGGCTGACCCAGGGGAAGAAAAGTCCTCTGAGAGCCATGATTTGTTCATTTTGTGTCTTTTAGAAACACAGCGAGGGGACTCCAACCACAGTCTCCCTCGTTGCCACTAATTGGGCCACACACACCCCACTTGATTGACATCAGTTGATTCCCCTTTTCAAAATGAAAAAGATGCTTTGCATGAAGCACTCTCAAAAATACGCGTGCCTTTCCCGTCCCCTGGCTCAACCAGGGGAAGAAAAGTCCTCTGAGAGCCATGATTTGTTCATTTTGGTTCTTTTAGAAACACAGCGAGGGGACTCCAACCACAGTCTCCCTCGTTGCCACTAATTGGGCCACACACACCCCACTTGACTGACATCAGTTGATGCCCCTTTTCAAAATGAAAAAGATGCTTTTCATGAAGCACTCTCAAAAATACGCGTGCCTTTCCCGTCCCCTGGCTCAACCAGGGGAAGAAAAGTGCTCTGAGAGCCATGATTTGTTCATTTTGGTTCTTTTAGAAACACAGCGAGGGGACTCCAACCACAGTCTCCCTCGTTGCCACTAATTGGGCCACACACACCCCACTTGACTGACATCAGTTGATGCCCCTTTTCAAAATGAAAAAGATGCTTTGCATGAAGCACTCTCAAAAATACGCGTGCCTTTCGCCTCCCCTGGCTGACCCAGGGGAAGAAAAGTCCTCTGAGAGCCATGACTTGTTCATCTTGGTTCTTTTAGAAACACAGCGAGGGGACTCCAACCACAGTCTCCCTCGTTTCCACTAACTGGGCCACACACACCCCACTTGACTGGCATCGGTTGAGCCCCCTTTTGAAAAAGAAAAAGATGCTTTGCATGAAGCACTCTCAAAAATACGCGTGCCTTTCCCGTCCCCTGGCTGACCCAGGGGAAGAAAAGTACTCTGAGAGCCATGACTTGTTCATCTTGTTTCTTTTAGAAACACAGTGAGGGGACTCCAACCACAGTCTCCCTCGTTTCCACTAACTGGGCCACACACACCCCACTTGACTGGCATCGGTTGATGCCCCTTTTCAAAATGAAAAAGATGCTTTGCATGAAGCACTCTCAAAAATATGCGTGCCTTTCGCCTCCCCTGGCTGACCCAGGGGAAGAAAAGTCCTCTGAGAGCCATGACTTGTTCATCTTGGTTCTTTTAGAAACACAGCGAGGGGACTCCAACCACAGTCTCCCTCGTTTCCACTAGCTGGGCCACACACACCCCACTTGACTGGCATCGGTTGAGCCCCCTTTTGAAAAAGAAAAAGATGCTTTGCATGAAGCACTCTCAAAAATACGCGTGCCTTTCCCGTCCCCTGGCTGACCCAGGGGAAGAAAAGTCCTCTGAGAGCCATGACTTGTTCATCTTGGTTCTTTTAGAAACACAGCGAGGGGACTCCAACCACAGTCTCCCTCGTTTCCACTAACTGGGCCACACACACCCCACTTGACTGGCATCGGTTGAGCCCCCTTTTGAAAAAGAAAAAGATGCTTTGCATGAAGCACTCTCAAAAATACGCGTGCCTTTCCCGTCCCCTGGCTGACCCAGGGGAAGAAAAGTCCTCTGACAGCCATGACTTGTTCATCTTGGTTCTTTTAGAACCATAGCGAGGGGACTCCAACCACAGTCTCCCTCGTTGCCACTAATTGGGCCACACACACCCCACTTGACTGACATCAGTTTATTCCCCTTTTCAAAATGAAAAAGATGCTTTGCATGAAGCACTCTCAAAAATACGCGTGCCTTTCCCGTCCCCTGGCTCAACCAGGGGAAGAAAAGTCCTCTGAGAGCCATGATTTGTTCATTTTGGTTCTTTTAGAAACACAGCGAGGGGACTCCAACCACAGTCTCCCTCGTTGCCACTAATTGGGCCACACACACCCCACTTGACTGACATCAGTTGATGCCCCTTTTCAAAATGAAAAAGATGCTTTGCATGAAGCACTCTCAAAAATATGCGTGCCTTTCGCCTCCCCTGGCTGACCCAGGGGAAGAAAAGTCCTCTGAGAGCCATGACTTGTTCATCTTGGTTCTTTTAGAAACACAGCGAGGGGACTCCAACCACAGTCTCCCTCGTTGCCACTAATTGGGCCACACACACCCCACTTGACTGGCATCAGTTGACCCAATTTTCAAGATGAAAAAGATGCTTTGCATGAAGCACTCTCGAAAATACGCAGGCCTTTTCCGTCCCCTGGCTGACCCAGGGGAAGAAAAGTCCTCTGAGAGCCATGATTTGTTCATTTTGGTTCTTTTAGAAACACAGCGAGGGGACTCTAACCACAGTCTCCCTCGTTGCCACTAATTGGGCCACACACACCCCACTTGACTGACATCAGTTGATTCCCCTTTTCAAAATGAAAAAGATGCTTTGCATGAAGCACTCTCAAAAATACGCGTGCCTTTCCCGTCCCCTGGCTCAACCAGGGGAAGAAAAGTCCTCTGAGAGCCATGATTTGTTCATTTTGGTTCTTTTAGAAACACAGCGAGGGGACTCCAACCACAGTCTCCCTCGTTGCCACTAATTGGGCCACACACACCCCACTTGACTGACATCAGTTGATGCCCCTTTTCAAAATGAAAAAGATGCTTTGCATGAAGCACTCTCAAAAATATGCGTGCCTTTCGCCTCCCCTGGCTGACCCAGGGGAAGAAAAGTCCTCTGAGAGCCATGACTTGTTCATCTTGGTTCTTTTAGAAACACAGCGAGGGGACTCCAACCACAGTCTCCCTCGTTTCCACTAGCTGGGCCACACACACCCCACTTGACTGGCATCGGTTGAGCCCCCTTTTGAAAAAGAAAAAGATGCTTTGCATGAAGCACTCTCAAAAATACGCGTGCCTTTCCCGTCCCCTGGCTGACCCAGGGGAAGAAAAGTCCTCTGAGAGCCATGACTTGTTCATCTTGGTTCTTTTAGAAACACAGCGAGGGGACTCCAACCACAGTCTCCCTCGTTTCCACTAACTGGGCCACACACACCCCACTTGACTGGCATCGGTTGAGCCCCCTTTTGAAAAAGAAAAAGATGCTTTGCATGAAGCACTCTCAAAAATTCGTGTGCCTTTCCCGTCCCCTGGCTGACCCAGGGGAAGAAAAGTCCTCTGAGAGCCATGACTTGTTCATCTTGGTTCTTTTAGAAACACAGCGAGGGGACTCCAACCACAGTCTCCCTCATTGCCACTAATTGGGCCACACACACCCCACTTGACTGGCATCAGTTGACCCAATTTTCAAGATGAAAAAGATGCTTTGCATGAAGCACTCTCGAAAATACGCGTGCCTTTTCCGTCCCCTGGCTGACCCAGGGGAAGAAAAGTCCTCTGAGAGCCATGATTTGTTCATTTTGGTTCTTTTAGAAACACAGCGAGGGGACTCCAACCACAGTCTCCCTCGTTGCCACTAATTGGGCTACACACACCCCACTTGACTGACATCAGTTGATTCCCCTTTTCAAAATGAAAAAGATGCTTTCCATGAAGCACTCTCAAAAATACGCGTGCCTTTCCCGTCCCCTGGCTCAACCAGGGGAAGAAAAGTCCTCTGAGAGCCATGATTTGTTCATTTTGGTTCTTTTAGAAACACAGCGAGGGGACTCCAACCACAGTCTCCCTCGTTGCCACTAATTGGGCCACACACACCCCACTTGACTGACATCAGTTGATGCCCCTTTTCAAAATGAAAAAGATGCTTTGCATGAAGCACTCTCAAAAATACGCGTGCCTTTCGCCTCCCCTGGCTGACCCAGGGGAAGAAAAGTCCTCTGAGAGCCATGACTTGCTCATCTTGGTTCTTTTAGAAACACAGCGAGGGGACTCCAACCACAGTCTCCCTCGTTTCCACTAACTGGGCCACACACACCCCACTTGACTGGCATCGGTTGAGCCCCCTTTTGAAAAAGAAAATGATGCTTTGCATGAAGCACTCTCAAAAATACGCGTGCCTTTCCCGTCCCCTGGCTGACCCAGGGGAAGAAAAGTACTCTGAGAGCCATGACTTGTTCATCTTGTTTCTTTTAGAAACACAGTGAGGGGACTCCAACCACAGTCTCCCTCGTTTCCACTAACTGGGCCACACACACCCCACTTGACTGGCATCGGTTGAGCCCCCTTTTGAAAAAGAAAAAGATGCTTTGCATGAAGCACTCTCAAAAATACGTGTGCCTTTCCCGTCCCCTGGCTGACCCAGGGGAAGAAAAGTCCTCTGAGAGCCATGACTTGTTCATCTTGGTTCTTTTAGAAACACAGCGAGGGGACTCCAACCACAGTCTCCCTCGTTGCCACTAATTGGGCCACACACACCCCACTTGACTGGCATCAGTTGACCCAATTTTCAAGATGAAAAAGATGCTTTGCATGAAGCACTCTCGAAAATACGCGTGCCTTTTCCATCCCCTGGCTGACCCAGGGGAAGAAAAGTCCTCTGAGAGCCATGATTTGTTCATTTTGTGTCTTTTAGAAACACAGCGAGGGGACTCCAACCACAGTCTCCCTCGTTGCCACTAATTGGGCCACACACACCCCACTTGATTGACATCAGTTGATTCCCCTTTTCAAAATGAAAAAGATGCTTTGCATGAAGCACTCTCAAAAATACGCGTGCCTTTCCCGTCCCCTGGCTCAACCAGGGGAAGAAAAGTCCTCTGAGAGCCATGATTTGTTCATCTTGGTTCTTTTAGAAACACAGCGAGGGGACTCCAACCACAGTCTCCCTCGTTGCCACTAATTGGGCCACACACACCCCACTTGACTGGCATCAGTTGACCCAATTTTCAAGATGAAAAAGATGCTTTGCATGAAGCACTCTCGAAAATACGCAGGCCTTTTCCGTCCCCTGGCTGACCCAGGGGAAGAAAAGTCCTCTGAGAGCCATGATTTGTTCATTTTGGTTCTTTTAGAAACACAGCGAGGGGACTCCAACCACAGTCTCCCTCGTTGCCACTAATTGGGCCACACACACCCCACTTGACTGACATCAGTTGATTCCCCTTTTCAAAATGAAAAAGATGCTTTGCATGAAGCACTCTCAAAAATACGCGTGCCTTTCCCGTCCCCTGGCTCAACCAGGGGAAGAAAAGTCCTCTGAGAGCCATGATTTGTTCATTTTGGTTCTTTTAGAAACACAGCGAGGGGACTCCAACCACAGTCTCCCTCGTTGCCACTAATTGGGCCACACACACCCCACTTGACTGACATCAGTTGATGCCCCTTTTCAAAATGAAAAAGATGCTTTGCATGAAGCACTCTCAAAAATATGCGTGCCTTTCGCCTCCCCTGGCTGACCCAGGGGAAGAAAAGTCCTCTGAGAGCCATGACTTGTTCATCTTGGTTCTTTTAGAAACACAGCGAGGGGACTCCAACCACAGTCTCCCTCGTTTCCACTAGCTGGGCCACACACACCCCACTTGACTGGCATCGGTTGAGCCCCCTTTTGAAAAAGAAAAAGATGCTTTGCATGAAGCACTCTCAAAAATACGCGTGCCTTTCCCGTCCCCTGGCTGACCCAGGGGAAGAAAAGTCCTCTGAGAGCCATGACTTGTTCATCTTGGTTCTTTTAGAAACACAGCGAGGGGACTCCAACCACAGTCTCCCTCGTTTCCACTAACTGGGCCACACACACCCCACTTGACTGGCATCGGTTGAGCCCCCTTTTGAAAAAGAAAAAGATGCTTTGCATGAAGCACTCTCAAAAATACGTGTGCCTTTCCCGTCCCCTGGCTGACCCAGGGGAAGAAAAGTCCTCTGAGAGCCATGACTTGTTCATCTTGGTTCTTTTAGAAACACAGCGAGGGGACTCCAACCACAGTCTCCCTCATTGCCACTAATTGGGCCACACACACCCCACTTGACTGGCATCAGTTGACCCAATTTTCAAGATGAAAAAGATGCTTTGCATGAAGCACTCTCGAAAATACGCGTGCCTTTTCCGTCCCCTGGCTGACCCAGGGGAAGAAAAGTCCTCTGAGAGCCATGATTTGTTCATTTTGGTTCTTTTAGAAACACAGCGAGGGGACTCCAACCACAGTCTCCCTCGTTGCCACTAATTGGGCTACACACACCCCACTTGACTGACATCAGTTGATTCCCCTTTTCAAAATGAAAAAGATGCTTTCCATGAAGCACTCTCAAAAATACGCGTGCCTTTCCCGTCCTCTGGCTCAACCAGGGGAAGAAAAGTCCTCTGAGAGCCATGATTTGTTCATTTTGGTTCTTTTAGAAACACAGCGAGGGGACTCCAACCACAGTCTCCCTCGTTGCCACTAATTGGGCCACACACACCCCACTTGACTGACATCAGTTGATGCCCCTTTTCAAAATGAAAAAGATGCTTTGCATGAAGCACTCTCAAAAATACGCGTGCCTTTCGCCTCCCCTGGCTGACCCAGGGGAAGAAAAGTCCTCTGAGAGCCATGACTTGTTCATCTTGGTTCTTTTAGAAACACAGCGAGGGGACTCCAACCACAGTCTCCCTCGTTTCCACTAACTGGGCCACACACACCCCACTTGACTGGCATCGGTTGAGCCCCCTTTTGAAAAAGAAAAAGATGCTTTGCATGAAGCACTCTCAAAAATACGCGTGCCTTTCCCGTCCCCTGGCTGACCCAGGGGAAGAAAAGTACTCTGAGAGCCATGACTTGTTCATCTTGTTTCTTTTAGAAACACAGTGAGGGGACTCCAACCACAGTCTCCCTCGTTTCCACTAACTGGGCCACACACACCCCACTTGACTGGCATCGGTTGAGCCCCCTTTTGAAAAAGAAAAAGATGCTTTGCATGAAGCACTCTCAAAAATACGTGTGCCTTTCCCGTCCCCTGGCTGACCCAGGGGAAGAAAAGTCCTCTGAGAGCCATGACTTGTTCATCTTGGTTCTTTTAGAAACACAGCGAGGGGACTCCAACCACAGTCTCCCTCGTTGCCACTAATTGGGCCACACACACCCCACTTGACTGGCATCAGTTGACCCAATTTTCAAGATGAAAAAGATGCTTTGCATGAAGCACTCTCGAAAATACGCGTGCCTTTTCCATCCCCTGGCTGACCCAGGGGAAGAAAAGTCCTCTGAGAGCCATGATTTGTTCATTTTGTGTCTTTTAGAAACACAGCGAGGGGACTCCAACCACAGTCTCCCTCGTTGCCACTAATTGGGCCACACACACCCCACTTGATTGACATCAGTTGATTCCCCTTTTCAAAATGAAAAAGATGCTTTGCATGAAGCACTCTCAAAAATACGCGTGCCTTTCCCGTCCCCTGGCTCAACCAGGGGAAGAAAAGTCCTCTGAGAGCCATGATTTGTTCATTTTGGTTCTTTTAGAAACACAGCGAGGGGACTCCAACCACAGTCTCCCTCGTTGCCACTAATTGGGCCACACACACCCCACTTGACTGACATCAGTTGATGCCCCTTTTCAAAATGAAAAAGATGCTTTTCATGAAGCACTCTCAAAAATACGCGTGCCTTTCCCGTCCCCTGGCTCAACCAGGGGAAGAAAAGTCCTCTGAGAGCCATGATTTGTTCATTTTGGTTCTTTTAGAAACACAGCGAGGGGACTCCAACCACAGTCTCCCTCGTTGCCACTAATTGGGCCACACACACCCCACTTGACTGACATCAGTTGATGCCCCTTTTCAAAATGAAAAAGATGCTTTGCATGAAGCACTCTCAAAAATACGCGTGCCTTTCGCCTCCCCTGGCTGACCCAGGGGAAGAAAAGTCCTCTGAGAGCCATGACTTGTTCATCTTGGTTCTTTTAGAAACACAGCGAGGGGACTCCAACCACAGTCTCCCTCGTTTCCACTAACTGGGCCACACACACCCCACTTGACTGGCATCGGTTGAGCCCCCTTTTGAAAAAGAAAAAGATGCTTTGCATGAAGCACTCTCAAAAATACGCGTGCCTTTCCCGTCCCCTGGCTGACCCAGGGGAAGAAAAGTACTCTGAGAGCCATGACTTGTTCATCTTGTTTCTCTTAGAAACACAGTGAGGGGACTCCAACCACAGTCTCCCTCGTTTCCACTAACTGGGCCACACACACCCCACTTGACTGGCATCGGTTGATGCCCCTTTTCAAAATGAAAAAGATGCTTTGCATGAAGCACTCTCAAAAATATGCGTGCCTTTCGCCTCCCCTGGCTGACCCAGGGGAAGAAAAGTCCTCTGAGAGCCATGACTTGTTCATCTTGGTTCTTTTAGAAACACAGCGAGGGGACTCCAACCACAGTCTCCCTCGTTTCCACTAGCTGGGCCACACACACCCCACTTGACTGGCATCGGTTGAGCCCCCTTTTGAAAAAGAAAAAGATGCTTTGCATGAAGCACTCTCAAAAATACGCGTGCCTTTCCCGTCCCCTGGCTGACCCAGGGGAAGAAAAGTCCTCTGAGAGCCATGACTTGTTCATCTTGGTTCTTTTAGAAACACAGCGAGGGGACTCCAACCACAGTCTCCCTCGTTTCCACTAACTGGGCCACACACACCCCACTTGACTGGCATCGGTTGAGCCCCCTTTTGAAAAAGAAAAAGATGCTTTGCATGAAGCACTCTCAAAAATACGTGTGCCTTTCCCGTCCCCTGGCTGACCCAGGGGAAGAAAAGTCCTCTGAGAGCCATGACTTGTTCATCTTGGTTCTTTTAGAAACACAGCGAGGGGACTCCAACCACAGTCTTCCTCGTTGCCACTAATTGGGCCACACACACCCCCACTTGACTGGCATCAGTTGACCCAATTTTCAAGATGAAAAAGATGCTTTGCATGAAGCACTCTCGAAAATACGCGTGCCTTTTCCGTCCCCTGGCTGACCCAGGGGAAGAAAAGTCCTCTGAGAGCCATGATTTGTTCATTTTGGTTCTTTTAGAAACACAGCGAGGGGACTCCAACCACAGTCTCCCTCGTTGCCACTAATTGGGCTACACACACCCCACTTGACTGACATCAGTTGATTCCCCTTTTCAAAATGAAAAAGATGCTTTCCATGAAGCACTCTCAAAAATACGCGTGCCTTTCCCGTCCCCTGGCTCAACCAGGGGAAGAAAAGTCCTCTGAGAGCCATGATTTGTTCATTTTGGTTCTTTTAGAAACACAGCGAGGGGACTCCAACCACAGTCTCCCTCGTTGCCACTAATTGGGCCACACACACCCCACTTGACTGACATCAGTTGATGCCCCTTTTCAAAATGAAAAAGATGCTTTGCATGAAGCACTCTCAAAAATACGCGTGCCTTTCGCCTCCCCTGGCTGACCCAGGGGAAGAAAAGTCCTCTGAGAGCCATGACTTGTTCATCTTGGTTCTTTTAGAAACACAGCGAGGGGACTCCAACCACAGTCTCCCTCGTTTCCACTAACTGGGCCACACACACCCCACTTGACTGGCATCGGTTGAGCCCCCTTTTGAAAAAGAAAAAGATGCTTTGCATGAAGCACTCTCAAAAATACGCGTGCCTTTCCCGTCCCCTGGCTGACCCAGGGGAAGAAAAGTACTCTGAGAGCCATGACTTGTTCATCTTGTTTCTTTTAGAAACACAGTGAGGGGACTCCAACCACAGTCTCCCTCGTTTCCACTAACTGGGCCACACACACCCCACTTGACTGGCATCGGTTGAGCCCCCTTTTGAAAAAGAAAAAGATGCTTTGCATGAAGCACTCTCAAAAATACGTGTGCCTTTCCCGTCCCCTGGCTGACCCAGGGGAAGAAAAGTCCTCTGAGAGCCATGACTTGTTCATCTTGGTTCTTTTAGAAACACAGCGAGGGGACTCCAACCACAGTCTCCCTCGTTGCCACTAATTGGGCCACACACACCCCACTTGACTGGCATCAGTTGACCCAATTTTCAAGATGAAAAAGATGCTTTGCATGAAGCACTCTCGAAAATACGCGTGCCTTTTCCATCCCCTGGCTGACCCAGGGGAAGAAAAGTCCTCTGAGAGCCATGATTTGTTCATTTTGTGTCTTTTAGAAACACAGCGAGGGGACTCCAACCACAGTCTCCCTCGTTGCCACTAATTGGGCCACACACACCCCACTTGATTGACATCAGTTGATTCCCCTTTTCAAAATGAAAAAGATGCTTTGCATGAAGCACTCTCAAAAATACGCGTGCCTTTCCCGTCCCCTGGCTCAACCAGGGGAAGAAAAGTCCTCTGAGAGCCATGATTTGTTCATTTTGGTTCTTTTAGAAACACAGCGAGGGGACTCCAACTACAGTCTCCCTCGTTGCCACTAATTGGGCCACACACACCCCACTTGACTGACATCAGTTGATGCCCCTTTTCAAAATGAAAAAGATGCTTTTCATGAAGCACTCTCAAAAATACGCGTGCCTTTCCCGTCCCCTGGCTCAACCAGGGGAAGAAAAGTCCTCTGAGAGCCATGATTTGTTCATTTTGGTTCTTTTAGAAACACAGCGAGGGGACTCCAACCACAGTCTCCCTCGTTGCCACTAATTGGGCCACACACACCCCACTTGACTGACATCAGTTGATGCCCCTTTTCAAAATGAAAAAGATGCTTTGCATGAAGCACTCTCAAAAATACGCGTGCCTTTCGCCTCCCCTGGCTGACCCAGGGGAAGAAAAGTCCTCTGAGAGCCATGACTTGTTCATCTTGGTTCTTTTAGAAACACAGCGAGGGGACTCCAACCACAGTCTCCCTCGTTTCCACTAACTGGGCCACACACACCCCACTTGACTGGCATCGGTTGAGCCCCCTTTTGAAAAAGAAAAAGATGCTTTGCATGAAGCACTCTCAAAAATACGCGTGCCTTTCCCATCCCCTGGCTGACCCAGGGGAAGAAAAGTACTCTGAGAGCCATGACTTGTTCATCTTGTTTCTTTTAGAAACACAGTGAGGGGACTCCAACCACAGTCTCCCTCGTTTCCACTAACTGGGCCACACACACCCCACTTGACTGGCATCGGTTGAGCCCCCTTTTGAAAAAGAAAAAGATGCTTTGCATGAAGCACTCTCAAAAATACGTGTGCCTTTCCCGTCCCCTGGCTGACCCAGGGGAAGAAAAGTCCTCTGAGAGCCATGACTTGTTCATCTTGGTTCTTTTAGAAACACAGCGAGGGGACTCCAACCACAGTCTCCCTCGTTGCCACTAATTGGGCCACACACACCCCACTTGACTGGCATCAGTTGACCCAATTTTCAAGATGAAAAAGATGCTTTGCATGAAGCACTCTCGAAAATACGCGTGCCTTTTCCATCCCCTGGCTGACCCAGGGGAAGAAAAGTCCTCTGAGAGCCATGATTTGTTCATTTTGTGTCTTTTAGAAACACAGCGAGGGGACTCCAACCACAGTCTCCCTCGTTGCCACTAATTGGGCCACACACACCCCACTTGATTGACATCAGTTGATTCCCCTTTTCAAAATGAAAAAGATGCTTTGCATGAAGCACTCTCAAAAATACGCGTGCCTTTCCCGTCCCCTGGCTCAACCAGGGGAAGAAAAGTCCTCTGAGAGCCATGATTTGTTCATTTTGGTTCTTTTAGAAACACAGCGAGGGGACTCCAACCACAGTCTCCCTCGTTGCCACTAATTGGGCCACACACACCCCACTTGACTGACATCAGTTGATGCCCCTTTTCAAAATGAAAAAGATGCTTTTCATGAAGCACTCTCAAAAATACGCGTGCCTTTCCCGTCCCCTGGCTCAACCAGGGGAAGAAAAGTCCTCTGAGAGCCATGATTTGTTCATTTTGGTTCTTTTAGAAACACAGCGAGGGGACTCCAACCACAGTCTCCCTCGTTGCCACTAATTGGGCCACACACACCCCACTTGACTGACATCAGTTGATGCCCCTTTTCAAAATGAAAAAGATGCTTTGCATGAAGCACTCTCAAAAATACGCGTGCCTTTCGCCTCCCCTGGCTGACCCAGGGGAAGAAAAGTCCTCTGAGAGCCATGACTTGTTCATCTTGGTTCTTTTAGAAACACAGCGAGGGGACTCCAACCACAGTCTCCCTCGTTTCCACTAACTGGGCCACACACACCCCACTTGACTGGCATCGGTTGAGCCCCCTTTTGAAAAAGATGCTTTGCATGAAGCACTCTCAAAAATACGCATGCCTTTCCCGTCCCCTGGCTGACCCAGGGGAAGAAAAGTCCTCTGAGAGCCATGACTTGTTCATCCTGGTTCTTTTAGAAACACAGCGAGGGGACTCCAACCACAGTCTCCCTCGTTTCCACTAACTGGGCCACACACACCACACTTGACTGGCATTGGTTGAGCCCCCTTTTGAAAAAGAAAAAGATGCTTTGCATGAAGCACTCTCAAAAATACGCGTGCCTTTCCCGTCCCCTGGCTGACCCAGGGGAAGAAAAGTCCTCTGAGAGCCATGACTTGTTCATCTTGGTTCTTTTAGAAACACAGCGAGGGGACTCCAACCACAGTCTCCCTCATTGCCACTAATTGGGCCACACACATTCCACTTGACTGGCATTAGTTGACCCAATTTTCAAGATGAAAAAGATGCTTTGCATGAAGCACTCTCAAAATACACGTGCCTTTTCCGTCCCCTGGCTGACCCAGGGAAAGAAAAGTCCTCTGAGAGCCATGATTTGTTCATTTTGGTTCTTTTAGAAACACAGCGAGGGGACTCCAACCACAGTCTCCCTCGTTGCCACTAATTGGGCCACACACACCCCACTTGACTGACATCAGTTGATGCCCCTTTTCAAAATGAAAAAGATGCTTTGCATGAAGCACTTTCAAAAATACGCGTGCCTTTCGCCTCCCCTGGCTGACCCAGGGGAAGAAAAGTCCTCTGAGAGCCATGACTTGTTCATCTTGGTTCTTTTAGAAACACAGCGAGGGGACTCCAACCACAGTCTCCCTCGTTTCCACTAACTGGGCCACACACACCCCACTTGACTGGCATCGGTTGAGCCCCCTTTTGAAAAAGAAAAAGATGCTTTGCATGAAGCACTCTCAAAAATACGCGTGCCTTTCCCATCCCCTGGCTGACCCAGGGGAAGAAAAGTACTCTGAGAGCCATGACTTGTTCATCTTGTTTCTTTTAGAAACACAGTGAGGGGACTCCAACCACAGTCTCCCTCGTTTCCACTAACTGGGCCACACACACCCCACTTGACTGGCATCGGTTGAGCCCCCTTTTGAAAAAGAAAAAGATGCTTTGCATGAAGCACTCTCAAAAATACGTGTGCCTTTCCCGTCCCCTGGCTGACCCAGGGGAAGAAAAGTCCTCTGAGAGCCATGACTTGTTCATCTTGGTTCTTTTAGAAACACAGCGAGGGGACTCCAACCACAGTCTCCCTCGTTGCCACAAATTGGGCCACACACACCCCACTTGACTGGCATCAGTTGACCCAATTTTCAAGATGAAAAAGATGCTTTGCATGAAGCACTCTCGAAAATACGCGTGCCTTTTCCATCCCCTGGCTGACCCAGGGGAAGAAAAGTCCTCTGAGAGCCATGATTTGTTCATTTTGTGTCTTTTAGAAACACAGCGAGGGGACTCCAACCACAGTCTCCCTCGTTGCCACTAATTGGGCCACACACACCCCACTTGATTGACATCAGTTGATTCCCCTTTTCAAAATGAAAAAGATGCTTTGCATGAAGCACTCTCAAAAATACGCGTGCCTTTCCCGTCCCCTGGCTCAACCAGGGGAAGAAAAGTCCTCTGAGAGCCATGATTTGTTCATTTTGGTTCTTTTAGAAACACAGCGAGGGGACTCCAACCACAGTCTCCCTCGTTGCCACTAATTGGGCCACACACACCCCACTTGACTGACATCAGTTGATGCCCCTTTTCAAAATGAAAAAGATGCTTTTCATGAAGCACTCTCAAAAATACGCGTGCCTTTCCCGTCCCCTGGCTCAACCAGGGGAAGAAAAGTCCTCTGAGAGCCATGATTTGTTCATTTTGGTTCTTTTAGAAACACAGCGAGGGGACTCCAACCACAGTCTCCCTCGTTGCCACTAATTGGGCCACACACACCCCACTTGACTGACATCAGTTGATGCCCCTTTTCAAAATGAAAAAGATGCTTTGCATGAAGCACTCTCAAAAATACGCGTGCCTTTCGCCTCCCCTGGCTGACCCAGGGGAAGAAAAGTCCTCTGAGAGCCATGACTTGTTCATCTTGGTTCTTTTAGAAACACAGCGAGGGGACTCCAACCACAGTCTCCCTCGTTTCCACTAACTGGGCCACACACACCCCACTTGACTGGCATCGGTTGAGCCCCCTTTTGAAAAAGATGCTTTGCATGAAGCACTCTCAAAAATACGCATGCCTTTCCCGTCCCCTGGCTGACCCAGGGGAAGAAAAGTCCTCTGAGAGCCATGACTTGTTCATCCTGGTTCTTTTAGAAACACAGCGAGGGGACTCCAACCACAGTCTCCCTCGTTTCCACTAACTGGGCCACACACACCACACTTGACTGGCATTGGTTGAGCCCCCTTTTGAAAAAGAAAAAGATGCTTTGCATGAAGCACTCTCAAAAATACGCGTGCCTTTCCCGTCCCCTGGCTGACCCAGGGGAAGAAAAGTCCTCTGAGAGCCATGACTTGTTCATCTTGGTTCTTTTAGAAACACAGCGAGGGGACTCCAACCACAGTCTCCCTCATTGCCACTAATTGGGCCACACACATTCCACTTGACTGGCATTAGTTGACCCAATTTTCAAGATGAAAAAGATGCTTTGCATGAAGCACTCTCAAAATACACGTGCCTTTTCCGTCCCCTGGCTGACCCAGGGAAAGAAAAGTCCTCTGAGAGCCATGATTTGTTCATTTTGGTTCTTTTAGAAACACAGCGAGGGGACTCCAACCACAGTCTCCCTCGTTGCCACTAATTGGGCCACACACACCCCACTTGACTGACATCAGTTGATGCCCCTTTTCAAAATGAAAAAGATGCTTTGCATGAAGCACTCTCAAAAATACGCGTGCCTTTCGCCTCCCCTGGCTGACCCAGGGGAAGAAAAGTCCTCTGAGAGCCATGATTTGTTCATTTTGTGTCTTTTAGAAACACAGCGAGGGGACTCCAACCACAGTCTCCCGCGTTGCCACTAATTGGGCCACACACACCCCACTTGACTGACATCAGTTGATTCCCCTTTTCAAAATGAAAAAGATGCTTTGCATGAAGCACTCTCAAAAATACGCGTGCCTTTCTCGTCCCCTGGCTCAACCAGGGGAAGAAAAGTCCTCTGAGAGCCATGATTTGTTCATTTTGGTTCTTTTAGAAACACAGCGAGGGGACTCCAACCACAGTCTCCCTTGTTGCCACTAATTGGGCCACACACACCCCACTTGACTGACATCAGTTGATGCCCCTTTTCAAAATGAAAAAGATGCTTTTCATGAAGCACTCTCAAAAATACGCGTGCCTTTCCCGTCCCCTGGCTCAACCAGGGGAAGAAAAGTCCTCGGAGAGCCATGATTTGTTCATTTTGGTTCTTTTAGAAACACAGCGAGGGGACTCCAACCACAGTCTCCCTCGTTGCCACTAATTGGGCCACACACACCCCACTTGACTGACATCAGTTGATGCCCCTTTTCAAAATGAAAAAGATGCTTTTCATGAAGCACTCTCAAAAATATGCGTGCCTTTCCCGTCCCCTGGCTCAACCAGGGGAAGAAAAGTCCTCTGAGAGCCATGATTTGTTCATTTTGGTTCTTTTAGAAACACAGCGAGGGGACTCCAACCACAGTCTCCCTCGTTGCCACTAATTGGGCCACACACACCCCACTTGACTGACATTAGTTGATGCCCCTTTTCAAAATGAAAAAGATGCTTTGCATGAAGCACTCTCAAAAATACGCGTGCCTTTCGCCTCCCCTGGCTGACCCAGGGGAAGAAAAGTCCTCTGAGAGCCATGACTTGTTCATCTTGGTTCTTTTAGAAACACAGTGAGGGGACTCCAACCACAGTCTCCCTCGTTTCCACTAACTGGGCCACACACACCCCACTTGACTGGCATCGGTTGAGCCCCCTTTTGAAAAAGAAAAAGATGCTTTGCATGAAGCACACTCAAAAATACGCGTGCCTTTCCCATCCCCTGGCTGACCCAGGGGAAGAAAAGTGCTCTGAGAGCCATGACTTGTTCATCTTGGTTCTTTTAGAAACACAGCGAGGGGACTCCAACCACAGTCTCCCTCGTTTCCACTAACTGGGCCACACACACCACACTTGACTGGCATCGGTTGAGCCCCCTTTTGAAAAAGAAAAAGATGCTTTGCATGAAGCACTCTCAAAAATACGCGTGCCTTTCCCGTCCCCTGGCTGACCCAGGGGAAGAAAAGTCCTCTGAGAGCCATGACTTGTTCATCTTGGTTCTTTTAGAAACACAGCGAGGGGACTCCAACCACAGTCTCACTCATTGCCACTAATTGGGCCACACACACCCCACTTGACTGGCATTAGTTGACCCAATTTTCAAGATGAAAAAGATGCTTTGCATGAAGCACTCTCAAAAATACACGTGCCTTTTCCGTCCCCTGGCTGACCCAGGGGAAGAAAAGTCCTCTGAGAGCCATGATTTGTTCATTTTGGTTCTTTTAGAAACACAGCGAGGGGACTCCAACCACAGTCTCCCTCGTTGCCACTAATTGGGCCACACACACCCCACTTGACTGACATCAGTTGATTCCCCTTTTCAAAATGAAAAAGATGCTTTGCATGAAGCACTCTCAAAAATACGCGTGCCTTTCCCATCCCCTGGCTCAACCAGGGGAAGAAAAGTCCTCTGAGAGCCATGATTTGTTCATTTTGGTTCTTTTAGAAACATAGCGAGGGGACTCCAACCACAGTCTCCCTCGTTGCCACTAATTGGGCCACACACACCCCACTTGACTGACATCAGTTGATGCCCCTTTTCAAAATGAAAAAGATGCTTTGCATGAAGCACTCTCAAAAATACGCGTGCCTTTCGCCTCCCCTGGCTGACCCAGGGGAAGAAAAGTCCTCTGAGAGCCATGTCCACATTGTCAGTGGACAGACACGTGTGCTTATCTGCCAGCAGACCCCCAGCAGCACTGAAGACAGGTTCCGAGAGAACACTGGCTGCAGGACACGACAAGATCCCCAAGGCGTACGTGGCGAGCTCAGGCAATTTATCTAGATTGGAAGCCTAAAATGAGCAGGGCTCAAGTTGCACAATAATGGAATCGATGTTTCCTTGCATATACTCATATATCTGTGTGTCCTCCTCTTTTTCCTTGTCCAGCTCTTTTGTTTTCGCATGAGTATATGTCCTTGTCACTTTCCCATGTGTTTGTGTTGTGTTGTGAGTTGTTTATCACCTTTTGGACACCTTTGAGGGTGTTTTCTAGGTGTTTTTATGTGTTTGTGATTGCCTGCCATTGTTTCCTATGCAGTTCGAGTTCGGTTCGTTGAACGTTCGATGAGCCGAACTCGAATGGGACCTCCGTTCGGCGAACCGACCTCGAGCCGAACCGGGACCGGTTCGCTCATCTCTACCGATGACACCCTTTTATCCTTATCTGACCCCTACAACTCTATTGAAGAGACTTTGAAAGAATTGAACTATTTCGCAGACGTTTCATATTTCAAACTGTATATGTTTAAATCTAAGATCCTCCCCTTTTTCCTTGACAAATCCTCTATGGACAACATAAAAAGTATCTCTTCTTTTGAATGGGTTGACACTTCTTTTACATACCTTGGTAATACTTTAACAAAAAATGAGCATTCCTTAACCCCTTAACGACCTCGGGCCGTAAAATTACATCCTTGCGGTCATAATGTTACTGCCCACGGTCTGCCGGCAGCATCATGCTGCGATCGGTAACATCTCAGCTGATTTTCACAGCTGAGATGTGTGCCTGCTAGGCACGAGCAGAATCGTTATCTGCTCGTGCCGTTTAACCCCTTATATGGCGCTGTCAATATGTGACAGCGCCATTATAAGCGCGATTGCGGTAAACATTTCCTTACCACCCGATACCGGAATTCACGTGACACGATCACGTGACTCCCGATAGTTGTCATGGTAGCACAGGGTCATGTGATGACTCCTGTACTACACCTGACTTGCTTTCACTTTCGCTATGCCAGATTCACAGCAAAATAGAAAGAGAGCGTATCTGCTGTTTACAGCCTTGTAGCTGTGATCAGCAGATACTGCAGAGCGATCGGAATGCTGATCGCAATAGCCCCCTAGGGTGACTAGTAAAATAAAAAAAAAAGTTAAAAAAAAAGTTTTAAAAAATTAAAAAAAAAAAAAAAAACCTAAAAGTTCAAATCACCCCCCATTCGCCCCATTGAAAATTAAAGGGTTAACCACTTAACGACCTTTGACGTACTGGGTACGTGATGGTGACATGGTGCTAAACGACCCATGACGTACCCAGTACGTCATGGCGAAATCGGGGTCCCGGAGCCGGGGGGAGTGAAATTTGTTTAATTAAACTGTAGATTCGGGAAGGAGGGGACCTCTGCCTAACCTCAGGATGGGTGGTGCCTCCTCCTCGAACATACAGAGGCTGTCATTGGCTGACGAATGCCGCTCAGCCAATTACAGTCACTGTAATGTTCCAGCCATTGAATATGGCTGGAACATTGAAATCCAGCCCTGATCAGTGCTGTTGTAGCACTGGCCATTGGCTGGAGCTGGGTGATCGATGCTTCACCCGCCCCCAGCTCTGATTGGAGAGACCGGTCTTGTGACCGATCTCTCCAATTACCGTGGATCTGGTGCCGGTGACCTGTGTCCGTCCCTGAAAGCCGAGGAGAGCGGTCTCTGCGGGTGCCCATCTGTAAGTTGCTGCCCCCGCCGGCCGCCCCTGTCCCCGATCGACCTGCCAGCCCCGCCGCTGTCTCCTATCGCCCCGTCCGCCACCGCCAGCCCCGCCGCTGTCTCCGATCGCCCCGCCCGCCACCGCCAGCCCCGCCGCTGTCTCCGATCGCCCCGCCCGCCAGCGCCAGCCCCGCCGCTGTCTCCGATCGCCCCGCCCGCCACCGCCAGCCCCGCCGCTGTCTCCACCAGCCCCGCCGCTGTCTCCGATCGCCCCGTCCGCCACCACCAGCCCCGCCGCTGTCTCCGCCAGCCCCGCCGCTGTCTCTGATCACCCCGCCCGCCAGCCCCGCCGCTGTCTCCGATCGCCCCGCCCGCCACCGCCAGCCCCGCCGCTTTCTCCGCCAGCCCCGCCGCTGTCTCCGATCGCCCCGCCCGCCAGTCCCAGCCCCGCCGCTGTCTCCGCCAGCCCCGCCGCTGTCTCCCATCGCCCCGACCGCCACCACCAGCCCCGCCGCTGTCTCCGCCAGCCCCGCCGCTTTATCCGATCACCCCGCCCGCCAGCCCCAGCCCCGCCGCTGTCTCCGATCATCCCGCCCGCCACCGCCAGCCCCGCCGCTGTCTCCACCAGCCCCGCCGCTGTCTCCGATCGCCCCTCCTGCCAGACCCAGCCCCGCCGCTGTCTCCGATCGCCCCGCCCGCCACCGCCAGCCCCGCCGCTGTCTCTGCCAGCCCTGCCGCTGCCTCCGATCTCCCCGCCCGCCACCGCCAGCCCCGCCGCTGTCTCCGCCAGCCCCGCCGCTGTCTCCGATCGCCCCGCCCGCCAGCCCCAGCCCCGCCACTGTCGCCGATCGTCCCGCCCGCAACCGCCAGCCCCGCCGCTGTCTCCGATCGCCACCGCCAGCCCCACCGCTGATTCCGATTGCCACCGCCAGCCCCACCGCTGTCCCCGATCGCCCCGCCCGCCACTGTCCCCGCCGCCACGTTCGCCACTGTCCCCGCCACCACGTTCGCCACTGTCCCCGCCGCCACGTTCGCCACTGTCCCCGCCGCCACGTTCGCCACTGTCCCCGCCGCCACGTTTGCCACTGTCCCCGCCGCCGTCACACCCACCTTTTTTAGCCGCTGCTGCCGCCAAATCGGCCCCCACTGTTCCCAATTGTTGCCTTTTTCATCGGCTGCCCCGTCTCTATCGCCACTTCACCTCCTCCCCTTCCATGTGCTGCAAGTCACCCTCCCCCCACATGTGCTGCAAGCCACCCTCCCCCTCCATGTGCTGCAAGCCACCCTCCCCCTCCATGTGCTGCAAGCCACCCTCCCCCCTCCATGTTCTGGGGGCTCTCCTCCCCCCGGGGCCTCCCCTCCTCCATGTGCCATCTCTCTCTCCCATCAGACTCTGCCCCCCTCCCCGATCTGCTGCCTGCTCTCTCCCATCCTCTTCATCTACTGCCCCCTCTCACTCTCCTCAATCTGTTGCCTCCTTCATCTGCTGCCTCTTCTGTCTGCTGTGATCCTGCTGGCTAGATCCATCCTGTAAGGTAGGTATCCCCATCACACCTCCCTCCCCCCCATCCTCCGCCGCTCCTCCATCCGCTGCGCCATTTCCTATCATCCATCTGCTGCGCCCTTTCCCATCCTCTGCCGCTCCTCCATCCGCTGCGCCCTTTCCCATCTTCCATCCGCTGCGCCCTTTCCGATCCTCTGCCGCTCCTCCATCCGCTGCGCCCTTTCCCATCTTCCATCCGCTGCGCCCTTTCTCATCTGCCGCCCCGCCCTCTTGCATCGCATTATCCAGCGCAGTTGCTCGCTTCCAGACTGGAGAGGATGATGCGATGCGAGACTCGTGCATTGCTCTCACGTTTGGCACTGGTCTTAGTGGCAGGCGCTCATATTTTTTTTTTTATTCTTTTTTTTTTTTTTTTTACTGATGTCTGTATTTTTTTTTTCGCCAAACTAATTTTTTTGTATGGGTGGGGGTCTAGTTTCCAAAATGGGATCACATGTGGGGGAGCTCCATTGTTTAGGTACCTCAGGGGGTCTCCAAATGCAACATGGCGTCTGCTAATAATTCCAATCAATTTTACTGTGAAATGGCGCTGCTTCTCTTCTAAGCCCCGCCGTACGCCCTAACAATTGATTTCCACTACATATGAGGTACCTGTGTACTCAGGAGAAATTGCACAATACATTTTATAGTGCATTTTTTCCTGATACCCTTGTGAAAAAAAAACTACCTGTTTGAAAAAACAATTTTGTAGTAAAAAAAAGAATAAAATATTTTCACGGCTGAACATTACAAACGTTTGTGAAGCCTCCAGGGGTTCAAAGTGCTCACTAAACAGCTAGATAAATTCCATGAGGGGTCTAGTTTCCAAAATGGGGTCAATTGTGGGGGAGCTCCATTGTTTAGGCACTTCAGGGGGCTCTCCAAACGCAACATGGCGCCCGCTAATAATTCCAACCAATTTTGCTGTGAAATGGCGCTCCTTGCCTTCCGAGTCCTGCTGTGTGCCCAAACATTTGATTTCCACCACATATGGGGTATCTGCGTACTCAGGAGAAAATGCATAATACATTTCATGGTGCATTTTTTCCTGATACCCTTGTGATAAAAAAGCTACCTGGTTGAAGCAACAGTTTTGTGGTAAAAAAAATTTTTTTTCTTTTCATGGCTCAACATTATAAACTTCTGTGAAGCCCCCAGGGGTTCAAAGTGCACATCAAACATCTAGAAAAAATATCTGGGGGCTCTAGTTTCCAAAATGGGGTCACTTATGGGGGAGCTCCATTGTTTAGGCACCTCAGGGAGTCTTCAAACCCGACATGGCGTCCGCTAATGAGTGCAGCTAATTTTGCACTCAAAAATTCAAATGGCGCTCCTTGCCTTCCGAGTCCTGCCGTGTGCCCAAACATTTGATTTCCACCACATATGGGGTATCTGCGTACTCAGGAGAAAATGCACAATACATTTTATGGTGCATTTTTTCCTGATACCCTTGTGATAAAAAAAAGCTACCTGGTTGAAGCAACAGTTTTGTGGTAAAAAAAAATTTTTTTCTTTTCACGGCTCAACATTATAAACTTCTGTGAAATACCCAGGGGTTCAAAGTGCACATCAAACATCTAGAAAAAATATTTGAGGGCTCTAGTTTCCAAAATGGGGTCACTTATGGGGGAGCTCCATTGTTTAGGCACCTCAGGGAGTCTTCAAACCCGAGAAGGCGTCTGATAATGAGTGCAGCTAATTTTGCACTCAAAAATTCAAATGGCGCTCCTTGCCTTCCGAGTCCTGCTGTGTGCCCAAACATTTGATTTCCACCACATATGAGGTATCTGCGTACTCAGGAGAAAATGCACGATACATTTTATGATGCATTTTTCCTGATACCCTTGTGAAAATACTAATTTTTATTGCTAAAGTAACATTTTTGTGTTAAAAAAGTAAAATTTTCATTTTTTTCTTCTACATTGCTTTGGTTGCTGTGAAGCTCCTAAAGGGTTAATAAACTTCTTGGATGTGGTTTTGAGCAGAGTGAGGGGTGCAGATTTTAGAATGGGGTCACTTTTGGGTATTTTCTTTCGCCTAGGTTTCTCAAATCACTCCAAATGTGATGTGGTACCTAAAAAATTTTCTTTTGTAAATTTTGTTGGAAAAATGAGAAATTGCTGATGAACTTTGAACCCTTCTAACTTCCTAACGGAAATTTTTTTTTTTTCAAAAATTGCGCTGGTGTAAAGCAGACAAGTGGGAAATGTTATTTAGTAACTATTTTGTGTGACATATCTCTCAGATTTATGGGCATAAAATTTCAAATTTTAAAAACTGCGAAATTTTCAAAATTTTCGCCAAATTTCCGAAATTTTAACAAATAAACGCAAAACATATTGGCCTAAATTTACCACTGACATGAAGAACAATATGTCCCGAAAAAACAATGTCAGAATCGCCAGGATCCGTTGAAGTGTACCAGAGTTATAACCTGTCAAAGTGACACTGGTCAAAATTGCAAAAAATGGTCGGGTCTTTAAGGTGAAAACAGGCTGGGGGCTGAAGGGGTTAAAAAAATAAAAAATATACACACATTTGGTATCGCTGCGTTCAGAAATGCCCGATCTATCAAAATATAAAATCAGTTAATCTGATCAGTATACGGCATAGCGGCAAAAAAATTCCAAAGGCCAAAACGTTTTTTTTTTGTCGCCACAACTTTTGCGCAAAATGCAATAAGAGGCGATCAAAACGTAGCATCTGCGCAAAAAAGGTACTGTTAAAAACGTCAGCTCGAGACGCAAAAAATAAGCCATCATTAAGCCATAGATCCCGAAAAATGAGAATGCTACGGGTCACGGAATATGGCGTAAAACGTGCGCCACTTTTTTCGGACAAACTTCCGATTTTTTTTAAACCCCTTATATAAACGTAAACCTACACATGTTTGGTGTCTAAGAACTCGCACTGACCTGAGGCATCACACCCACACATCTGTTTTACCATATAGTGAACACAGTGAATAAAATATCTCAAAAACCATAGTGCTATCGCACTTTTTTTGCAATTTTTCAGCATTTGTAATTTTTTTGCCATTTTCTAGTACACTATATGGTAAAACTGATGGTTTCATTTAAAAGTACAGCTCGTTCCGCAAAAAATGAGCCCTCACATGACCATATTGACTGAAAAATAAAAAAGTTACGTCTCTCAGAAAAAGAATGGCGAAAAAAAAAACGGAAAGCGAAAAATCGTCCGGTCGTGAAGGGGTTAATTAATGTAAATTTGGAAAGTATCATCAAATCTCTAGAACAAGATTTCAAAAACTTCTCTAAAAAAGATCTGTCATGGTTACGAAGAATTACCTCATTTAAAATGATTTCCCTTCCCACACTTTTATATATTCTTAGAGCCATTCCCCTAATTATTCCTCTTAAGTTTCTTAATCAACTTCAAAATCTCCTTAATAGATTTATCTGGAACAATAAAAAAACCAGGGTACAAAAGAATCTTCTTTTTAAATGTAAAATTAGAGGTGGATTCGATGTTCTCAATATAATAGCATATTACCACTCTTATTTAATCAATAATAGTAGAGACTTGATTGTCAACAATTCAGAGTCGGCCTGGATTGACCTCAAACTCTCCTAAAACAAATATTCCTCCCTTCGTAGTTTAATTCTCCACCATATAATTAATCCTTTCCTTCCTCTCCCTAAACACCCAACTATTTCGGCTGCCATCTTCGGCTGGAAGAAATTTGCCACTAGAAGTCCAAAGTCCCATTCTTTAAAAATTGACAGTATTAAAGATCATTCTGTTTCGATTGTTGAGGAATTCTCGGATCTCAAAGCTCCCAAAGCATGGATAGACAGGGGCATCAAAAAGGTTGGAGATTTCTTTGAAGAGTCCGATTTTACCTCCTTCCAGAAATTAAAACAGAAATTTGCCTTGTTGAATTCAGACTTTCTCTCATTCTTGTCCATTAAATACGCCACCCATAACTTGATAAAAAGTAAACATATACCTTCATCTGTGAATTCCCTTTTTTCTAATCCAGACAGCTCTATTCTGTGGAAAACCACAGAATAGAATTTTTACAATATCTTTAATGAAGATCTCCAATTTGTGAAATCATCACATGCTCTTAATTGGAAAAGAGATCTTTGTAAAGTTTTCTCAGAAACTAATTGGCAGAATAGCCTTAAATAAGCTTACCGATCAAGTAGTTGTACTAATCTTTTTGAACCACATTTTAAGCTTTTCTCTAGATGGTATTACGTATTATTATACGCCTTCCAAACTGAATAAAATCTCTCCCATGTAAATACGTCCCCACAACTATTATGAAATGTGTCATGCCACAGTTACCAACACTTATCCTTCATATTGCTGAAGATGGCAGGCTTGGACAAATATATTCCCTTGACATTTTTAAGAAGCTTCCCCTTTCTTTCAGGATGCTCTCTCCCTTCTTTCTTTCCTATTTTAGACTTACTTCTCTATTAATTCTCTCTTCTCTGTTTTCTTTTTTTTACTACAAGTTATATTTTAATACATTGCTATTTATCAACATTTTAGGCTTTTACAGTTATGATTAAGAAGGTGTTACGCAGATTGATCCTCCATTCCCTTCCCTCTCCTCTCCTCCCTTATTAAAGTTCTTCTCATTTCCCTTCCCTCCTTCCATTCCCACCCACTTTCCTTCAAGAATTTGACATTGGAAAAATATGTTTTAACTGATAATTTCTTTTCTTTCCTGTATTATCCTACCCCTTTAAAATTAACAAAAATTTCTGGAATATAAAATTGAGAATTAATGTATACAAATAACTGATATAAAATATAATGAGAAGACAGATCATTCATTTTTGAACACTTTATTAAATACAGTCTCTACCTATGCCTAAAGCCATTGATCCAGAAGAAGGCAAAAAACCTGGACACGACAGGGAAAAAATTCCTTCTTGACCCCGAGAAAAGGCAATCAGTTCAAGAACCCTGGACCAAGGCTATACTACAACTAACTTAAAGAACTATAGCACAGTGATATTATATAAGAAGCCTTATGTGGCATTCATAAACTAGCCAACAGAAGAAATGGTATTAGGCCAGTTGCAGTATAGGATGTGTTTAGGCCTGTTGTTTAAATACTGTTTGTTCTGATGTCCAAGATGGGGACCAGGATGTGGACATAATAAAAAATTAGGGAACATGATAGGAGACATTTCTACAATACATATAATCATTCTTATCTATCTAATACGATGACAACAGCTCTCCATACCTGCAGTCCACCATAAGGACCACCCTCTCTAATCCCTGAAAAATGAAATCATCCTCAGTGACGAAGAGAGGGGGCTAAGCGCCCCCCATGGTCTCAGAGCATTGACTCTTCTAAGAGTCCTAAGAGTCCTGCTCCCACTGATGGGGTGCAGCTGTGGGACCCTATTTTCAGAGATGATGTCCTCCACCCAACTCTCAAAAAGCTGAAAGGGTCTTCAGTAGAGATGGATAGTCGAGCTGGGCTATCAGACGGTCACCTCTGTAGCTGTAGTGTCATTTTTCCTATGGTCCAATGTGTAAATTAAACAAAAAAGTGCACGTTTGTTATGATGTCCAAGATGGGGACCAGGATGTAGACATAATAAAAAATTAGGGAACATGATAAGAGACATTTCTACAATACATATAATCATTCTTATCTATCTAATACGATGACAACAGCTCTCCATACCTGCAGTCCACCATAAGGACCACCCTCTCTAATCCCTGAAAAATGAAATCATCCTCAGTGACGAAGAGAGGGGGCTAAGCGCCCCCCATGGTCTCAGAGCATTGACTCTTCTAAGAGTTAAAAGAGTCCTGCTCCCACTGATGGGGTGCAGCTGTGGGACCCTATTTTCAGAGATGATGTCCTCCACCCAACTCTCAAAAAGCTGAAAGGGTCTTCAGTAGAGATGGATAGTCGAGCTGGGCTATCAGACGGTCACCTCTGTAGCTGTAGTGTCATTTTTCCTATGGTCCAATGTGTAAATTAAACAAAAAAGTGCACGTTTGTTATGATGTCCAAGATGGGGACCAGGATGTGGACATAATAAAAAATTAGGGAACATGATAAAAGACATTTCTACAATACATATAATCATTCTTATCTATCTAATACGATGACAACAGCTCTCCATACCTGCAGTCCACCATAAGGACCACCCTCTCTAATCCCTGAAAAATGAAATCATCCTCAGTGACGAAGAGAAGGGGCTAAGCGCCCCCCATGGTCTCAGAGCATTGACTCTTCTAAGAGTTAAAAGAGTCCTGCTCCCACTGATGGGGTGCAGCTGTGGGACCCTATTTTCAGAGATGATGTCCTCCACCCAACTCTCAAAAAGCTGAAAGGGTCTTCAGTAGAGATGGATAGTCGAGCTGGGCTATCAGACGGTCACCTCTGTAGCTGTAGTGTCATTTTTCCTATGGTCCAATGTGTAAATTAAACAAAAAAGTGCACGTTTGTTATGATGTCCAAGATGGGGACCAGGATGTGGACATAATAAAAAATTAGGGAACATGATAGGAGACATTTCTACAATACATATAATCATTCTTATCTATCTAATACGATGACAACAGCTCTCCATACCTGCAGTCCACCATAAGGACCACCCTCTCTAATCCCTGAAAAATGAAATCATCCTCAGTGACGAAGAGAGGGGGCTAAGCGCCCCCCATGGTCTCAGAGCATTGACTCTTCTAAGAGTTAAAAGAGTCCTGCTCCCACTGATGGGGTGCAGCTGTGGGACCCTATTTTCAGAGATGATGTCCTCCACCCAACTCTCAAAAAGCTGAAAGGGTCTTCAGTAGAGATGGATAGTCGAGCTGGGCTATCAGACGGTCACCTCTGTAGCTGTAGTGTCATTTTTCCTATGGTCCAATGTGTAAATTAAACAAAAAAGTGCACGTTTGTTATGATGTCCAAGATGGGGACCAGGATGTGGACATAATAAAAAATTAGGGAACATGATAGGAGACATTTCTACAATACATATAATCATTCTTATCTATCTAATACGATGACAACAGCTCTCCATACCTGCAGTCCACCATAAGGACCACCCTCTCTAATCCCTGAAAAATGAAATCATCCTCAGTGACGAAGAGAGGGGGCTAAGCGCCCCCCATGGTCTCAGAGCATAGACTCTTCTAAGAGTTAAAAGAGTCCTGCTCCCACTGATGGAGTGCAGCTGTGGGACCCTATTTTCAGAGATGATGTCCTCCACCCAACTCTCAAAAAGCTGAAAGGGTCTTCAGTAGAGATGGATAGTCGAGCTGGGCTATCAGACAGTCAACTCTGTAGCTGTAGTGTCATTTTTCCTATGGTCCAATGTGTAAATTAAACAAAAAAGTGCACGTTTGTTATGATGTCCAAGATGGGGACCAGGATGTGGACATAATAAAAAATTAGGGAACATGATAGGAGACATTTCTACAATACATATAATCATTCTTATTTATCTAATACGATGACAACAGCTCTCCATACCTGCAGTCCACCATAAGGACCACCCTCTCTAATCCCTGAAAAATGAAATCATCCTCAGTGACGAAGAGAGGGGCTAAGCGCCCCCCATGGTCTCAGAGCATTGACTCTTCTAAGAGTTAAAAGAGTCCTGCTCCCACTGATGGGGTGCAGCTGTGGGACCCTATTTTCAGAGATGATGTCCTCCACCCAACTCTCAAAAAGCTGAAAGGGTCTTCAGTAGAGATGGATAGTCGAGCTGGGCTATCAGACGGTCACCTCTGTAGCTGTAGTGTCATTTTTCCTATGGTCCAATATGTAAATTAAACAAAAAAGTGCATGTTTGTTATGATGTCCAAGATGGGGACCAGGATGTGGACATAATAAAAAATTAGGGAACATGATAGGAGACATTTCTACAATACATATAATCATTCTTATCTATCTAATACGATGACAACAGCTCTCCATACCTGCAGTCCAACATAAGGACCACCCTCTCTAATCCCTGAAAAATGAAATCATCCTCAGTGACGAAGAGAGGGGGCTAAGCGCCCCCCATGGTCTCAGAGCATTGACTCTTCTAAGAGTTAAAAGAGTCCTGCTCCCACTGATGGGGTGCAGCTGTGGGACCCTATTTTCAGAGATGATCTCCTCCACCCAACTCTCAAAAAGCTGAAAGGGTCTTCAGTAGAGATGGATAGTCGAGCTGGGCTATCAGACGGTCACCTCTGTAGCTGTAGTGTCATTTTTCCTATGGTCCAATGTGTAAATTAAACAAAAAAGTGCACGTTTGTTATGATGTCCAAGATGGGGACCAGGATGTGGACATAATAAAAAATTAGGGAACATGATAGGAGACATTTCTACAATACATATAATCATTCTTATCTATCTAATACGATGACAACAGCTCTCCATACCTGCAGTCCACCATAAGGACCACCCTCTCTAATCCCTGAAAAATGAAATCATCCTCAGTGACGAAGAGAGGGGGCTAAGCGCCCCCCATGGTCTCAGAGCATTGACTCTTCTAAGAGTCCTAAGAGTCCTGCTCCCACTGATGGGGTGCAGCTGTGGGACCCTATTTTCAGAGATGATGTCCTCCACCCAACTCTCAAAAAGCTGAAAGGGTCTTCAGTAGAGATGGATAGTCGAACTGGGCTATCAGACGGTCACCTCTGTAGCTGTAGTGTCATTTTTCCTATGGTCCAATGTGTAAATTAAACAAAAAAGTGCACGTTTGTTATGATGTCCAAGATGGGGACCAGGATGTAGACATAATAAAAAATTAGGGAACATGATAAGAGACATTTCTACAATACATATAATCATTCTTATCTATCTAATACGATGACATCATACTCTCCATACCTGCAGTCCACCATAAGGACCACCCTCTCTAATCCCTGAAAAATGAAATCATCCTCAGTGACGAAGAGAGGGGGCTAAGCGCCCCCCATGGTCTCAGAGCATTGACTCTTCTAAGAGTGAAAAGAGTCCTGCTCCCACTGATGGGGTGCAGCTGTGGGACCCTATTTTCAGAGATGATGTCCTCCACCCAACTCTCAAAAAGCTGAAAGGGTCTTCAGTAGAGATGGATAGTCGAGCTGGGCTATCAGACGGTCACCTCTGTAGCTGTAGTGTCATTTTTCCTATGGTCCAATGTGTAAATTAAACAAAAAAGTGCACGTTTGTTATGATGTCCAAGATGGGGACCAGGATGTGGACATAATAAAAAATTAGGGAACATGATAAGAGACATTTCTACAATACATATAATCATTCTTATCTATCTAATACGATGACAACAGCTCTCCATACCTGCAGTCCACCATAAGGACCACCCTCTCTAATCCCTGAAAAATGAAATCATCCTCAGTGACGAAGAGAGGGGGCTAAGCGCCCCCCATGGTCTCAGAGCATTGACTCTTCTAAGAGTTAAAAGAGTCCTGCTCCCACTGATGGGGTGCAGCTGTGGGACCCTATTTTCAGAGATGATCTCCTCCACCCAACTCTCAAAAAGCTGAAAGGGTCTTCAGTAGAGATGGATAGTCGAGCTGGGCTATCAGACGGTCACCTCTGTAGCTGTAGTGTCATTTTTCCTATGGTCCAATGTGTAAATTAAACAAAAAAGTGCACGTTTGTTATGATGTCCAAGATGGGGACCAGGATGTGGACATAATAAAAAATTAGGGAACATGATAGGAGACATTTCTACAATACATATAATCATTCTTATCTATCTAATACGATGACAACAGCTCTCCATACCTGCAGTCCACCATAAGGACCACCCTCTCTAATCCCTGAAAAATGAAATCATCCTCAGTGACGAAGAGAGGGGGCTAAGCGCCCCCCATGGTCTCAGAGCATTGACTCTTCTAAGAGTTAAAAGAGTCCTGCTCCCACTGATGGGGTGCAGCTGTGGGACCCTATTTTCAGAGATGATGTCCTCCACCCAACTCACAAAAAGCTGAAAGGGTCTTCTGTAGAGATGGATAGTCGAGCTGGGCTATCAGACGGTCACCTCTGTAGCTGTAGTGTCATTTTTCCTATGGTCCAATGTGTAAATTAAACAAAAAAGTGCACGTTTGTTATGATGTCCAAGATGGGGACCAGGATGTGGACATAGTAAAAAATTAGGGAACATGATAGGAGACATTTCTACAATACATATAATCATTCTTATCTATCTAATACGATGACAACAGCTCTCCATACCTGCAGTCCACCATAAGGACCACCCTCTCTAATCCCTGAAAAATGAAATCATCCTCAATGACGAAGAGAGGGGGCTAAGCGCCCCCCATGGTCTCAGAGCATTGACTCTTCTAAGAGTTAAAAGAGTCCTGCTCCCACTGATGGAGTGCAGCTGTGGGACCCTATTTTCAGAGATGATGTCCTCCACCCAACTCTCAAAAAACTGAAAGGGTCTTCAGTAGAGATGGATAGTCGAGCTGGGCTATCAGACAGTCAACTCTGTAGCTGTAGTGTCATTTTTCCTATGGTCCAATGTGTAAATTAAACAAAAAAGTGCACGTTTGTTATGATGTCCAAGATGGGGACCAGGATGTGGACATAATAAAAAATTAGGGAACATGATAGGAGACATTTCTACAATACATATAATCATTCTTATTTATCTAATACGATGACAACAGCTCTCCATACCTGCAGTCCACCATAAGGACCACCCTCTCTAATCCCTGAAAAATGAAATCATCCTCAGTGACGAAGAGAGGGGCTAAGCGCCCCCCATGGTCTCAGAGCATTGACTCTTCTAAGAGTTAAAAGAGTCCTGCTCCCACTGATGGGGTGCAGCTGTGGGACCCTATTTTCAGAGATGATGTCCTCCACCCAACTCTCAAAAAGCTGAAAGGGTCTTCAGTAGAGATGGATAGTCGAGCTGGGCTATCAGACGGTCACCTCTGTAGCTGTAGTGTCATTTTTCCTATGGTCCAATGTGTAAATTAAACAAAAAAGTGCACGTTTGTTATGATGTCCAAGATGGGGACCAGGATGTGGACATAATAAAAAATTAGGGAACATGATAGGAGACATTTCTACAATACATATAATCATTCTTATCTATCTAATACGATGACAACAGCTCTCCATACCTGCAGTCCACCATAAGGACCACCCTCTCTAATCCCTGAAAAATGAAATCATCCTCAGTGACGAAGAGAGGGGGCTAAGCGCCCCCCATGGTCTCAGAGCATTGACTCTTCTAAGAGTCCTAAGAGTCCTGCTCCCACTGATGGGGTGCAGCTGTGGGACCCTATTTTCAGAGATGATGTCCTCCACCCAACTCTCAAAAAGCTGAAAGGGTCTTCAGTAGAGATGGATAGTCGAGCTGGGCTATCAGACGGTCACCTCTGTAGCTGTAGTGTCATTTTTCCTATGGTCCAATGTGTAAATTAAACAAAAAAGTGCACGTTTGTTATGATGTCCAAGATGGGGACCAGGATGTGGACATAATAAAAAATTAGGGAACATGATAGGAGACATTTCTACAATACATATAATCATTCTTATCTATCTAATACGATGACAACAGCTCTCCATACCTGCAGTCCACCATAAGGACCACCCTCTCTAATCCCTGAAAAATGAAATCATCCTCAGTGACGAAGAGAGGGGGCTAAGCGCCCCCCATGGTCTCAGAGCATTGACTCTTCTAAGAGTTAAAAGAGTCCTGCTCCCACTGATGGGGTGCAGCTGTGGGACCCTATTTTCAGAGATGATGTCCTCCACCCAACTCTCAAAAAGCTGAAAGGGTCTTCAGTAGAGATGGATAGTCGAGCTGGGCTATCAGACGGTCACCTCTGTAGCTGTAGTGTCATTTTTCCTATGGTCCAATGTGTAAATTAAACAAAAAAGTGCACGTTTGTTATGATGTCCAAGATGGGGACCAGGATGTGGACATAATAAAAAATTAGGGAACATGATAGGAGACATTTCTACAATACATATAATCATTCTTATCTATCTAATACGATGACAACAGCTCTCCATACCTGCAGTCCACCATAAGGACCACCCTCTCTAATCCCTGAAAAATGAAATCATCCTCAGTGACGAAGAGAGGGGGCTAAGCGCCCCCCATGGTCTCAGAGCATTGACTCTTCTAAGAGTTAAAAGAGTCCTGCTCCCACTGATGGGGTGCAGCTGTGGGACCCTATTTTCAGAGATGATGTCCTCCACCCAACTCTCAAAAAGCTGAAAGGGTCTTCAGAAGAGATGGATAGTCGAGCTGGGCTATCAGACGGTCACCTCTGTAGCTTTAGTGTCATTTTTCCTATGGTCCAATGTGTAAATTAAACAAAAAAGTGCACGTTTGTTATGATGTCCAAGATGGGGAGCAGGATGTGGACATAATAAAAAATTAGGGAACATGATAGGAGACATTTCTACAATACATATAATCATTCTTATCTATCTAATACGATGACAACAGCTCTCCATACCTGCAGTCCACCCTAAGGACCACCCTCTCTAATCCCTGAAAAATGAAATCATCCTCAGTGACGAAGAGAGGGGGCTAAGCGCCCCCCATGGTCTCAGAGCATTGACTCTTCTAAGAGTTAAAAGAGTCCTGCTCCCACTGATGGGGTGCAGCTGTGGGACCCTATTTTCAGAGATGATGTCCTCCACCCAACTCTCAAAAAGCTGAAAGGGTCTTCAGTAGAGATGGATAGTCGAGCTGGGCTATCAGACGGTCACCTCTGTAGCTGTAGTGTCATTTTTCCTATGGTCCAATGTGTAAATTAAACAAAAAAGTGCCGTTTGTTTTGATGTCCAAGATGGGGACCAGGATGTGGACATAATAAAAAATTAGGGAACATGATAGGAGACATTTCTACAATACATATAATCATTCTTATCTATCTAATATGATGACAACAGCTCTCCATACCTGCAGTCCACCATAAGGACCACCCTCTCTAATCCCTGAAAAATGAAATCATCCTCAGTGACGAAGAGAAAGGGCAAAGCGCCCCCCATGGTCTCAGAGCATTGACTCTTCTAAGAGTTAAAAGAGTCCTGCTCCCACTGATGGGGTGCAGCTGTGGGACCCTATTTTCAGAGATGATGTCCTCCACCCAACTCTCAAAAAGCTGAAAGGGTCTTCAGTAGAGATGGATAGTCGAGCTGGGCTATCAGACGGTCACCTCTGTAGCTGTAGTGTCATTTTTCCTATGGTCCAATGTGTAAATTAAACAAAAAAGTGCACGTTTGTTATGATGTCCAAGATGGGGACCAGGATGTGGACATAATAAAATATTAGGGAACATGATAGGAGACATTTCTACAATACATATAATCATTCTTATCTATCTAATACGATGACAACAGCTCTCCATACCTGCAGTCCACCATAAGGACCACCCTCTCTAATCCCTGAAAAATGAAATCATCCTCAGTGACGAAGAGAGGGGGCTAAGCGCCCCCCATGGTCTCAGAGCATTGACTCTTCTAAGAGTTAAAAGAGTCCTGCTCCCACTGATGGGGTGCAGCTGTGGGATTCTATTTTCAGAGATGATGTCCTCCACCCAACTCTCAAAAAGCTGAAAGGGTCTTCAGTAGAGATGGATAGTCGAGCTGGGCTATCAGACGGTCACCTCTGTAGCTGTAGTGTGATTTTTCCTATGGTCTAATGTGTAAATTAAACAAAAAAGTGCACGTTTGTTATGATGTCCAAGATGGGGACCAGGATGTGGACATAATAAAAAATTAGGGAACATGATAGGAGACATTTCTACAATACATATAATCATTCTTATCTATCTAATACGATGACAACAGCTCTCCATACCTGCAGTCCACCATAAGGACCACCCTTTCTAATCCCTGAAAAATGAAATCATCCTCAGTGACGAAGAGAGGGGGCTAAGCGCCCCCCATGGTCTCAGAGCATTGACTCTTCTAAGAGTTAAAAGAGTCCTGCTCCCACTGATGGGGTGCAGCTGTGGGACCCTATTTTCAGAGATGATGTCCTCCACCCAACTCTCAAAAAGCTGAAAGGGTCTTCAGTAGAGATGGATAGTCGAGCTGGGCTATCAGACGGTCACCTCTGTAGCTGTAGTGTCATTTTTCCTATGGTCCAATGTGTAAATTAAACAAAAAAGTGCACGTTTGTTATGATGTCCAAGATGGGGACCAGGATGTGGACATAATAAAAAATTAGGGAACATGATAGGAGACATTTCTACAATACATATAATCATTCTTATCTATCTAATACGATGACAACAGCTCTCCATACCTGCAGTCCACCATAAGGACCACCCTCTCTAATCCCTGAAAAATGAAATCATCCTCAGTGACGAAGAGAGGGGGCTAAGCGCCCCCCATGGTCTCAGAGCATTGACTCTTCTAAGAGTTAAAAGAGTCCTGCTCCCACTGATGGGGTGCAGCTGTGGGACCCTATTTTCAGAGATGATGTCCTCCACCCAACTCTCAAAAAGCTGAAAGGGTCTTCAGTAGAGATGGATAGTCGAGCTGGACTATCAGACGGTCACATCTGTAGCTGTAGTGTCATTTTTCCTATGGTCCAATGTGTAAATTAAACAAAAAAGTGCACGTTTGTTATGATGTCCAAGATGGGGACCAGGATGTGGACATAATAAAAAATTAGGGAACATGATAGGAGACATTTCTACAATACATATAATCATTCTTATCTATCTAATACGATGACAACAGCTCTCCATACCTGCAGTCCACCATAAGGACCACCATCTCTAAAAATGAAATCATCCTCAGTGACGAAGAGAGGGGGCTAAGCGCCCCCCATGGTCTCAGAGCATTGACTCTTCTAAGAGTTAAAAGAGTCCTGCTCCCACTGATGGGGTGCAGCTGTGGGACCCTATTTTCAGAGATGATGTCCTCCACCCAACTCTCAAAAAGCTGAAAGGGTCTTCAGTAGAGATGGATAGTCGAGCTGGGCTATCAGACGGTCACCTCTGTAGCTGTAGTGTCATATTTCCTATGGTCCAATGTGTAAATTAAACAAAAAAGTGCACGCTTGTTATGATGTCCAAGATGGGGACCAGGATGTGGACATAATAAAAAATTAGGGAACATGATAGCAGACATTTCTACAATACATATAATCATTCTTATCTATCTAATACGATGACAACAGCTCTCCATACCTGCAGTCCACCATAAGGACCACCCTCTCTAATCCCTGAAAAATGAAATCATTCTCAGTGACGAAGAGAGGGGGCTAAGCGCCCCCCATGGTCTCAGAGCATTGACTCTTCTAAGAGTTAAAAGAGTCCTGCTCCCACTGATGGGGTGCAGCTGTGGGACCCTATTTTCAGAGATGATGTCCTCCACCCAACTCTCAAAAAGCTGAAAGGGTCTTCAGTAGAGATGGATAGTCGAGCTGGGCTATCAGACGGTCACCTCTGTAGCTGTAGTGTCATTTTCCCTATGGTCCAATGTGTAAATTAAACAAAAAAGTGCACGTTTGTTATGATGTCCAAGATGGGGACCAGGATGTGGACATAATAAAAAATTAGGGAACATGATAGGAGACATTTCTACAATACATATAATCATTCTTATCTATCTAATACGATGACAACAGCTCTCCATACCTGCAGTCCACCATAAGGACCACCCTCTCTAATCCCTGAAAAATGAAATCATCCTCAGTGACGAAGAGAGGGGGCTAAGCGCCCCCCATGGTCTCAGAGCATTGACTCTTCTAAGAGTTAAAAGAGTCCTGCTCCCACTGATGGGGTGCAGCTGTGGGACCCTATTTTCAGAGATGATGTCCTCCACCCAACTCTCAAAAAGCTGAAAGGGTCTTCAGTAGAGATGGATAGTCGAGCTGGGCTATCAGACGGTCACCTCTGTAGCTGTAGTGTCATTTTTCCTATGGTCCAATGTGTAAATTAAACAAAAAAGTGCACGTTTGTTATGATGTCCAAGATGGGGACCAGGATGTGGACATAATAAAAAATTAGGGAACATGATAGGAGACATTTCTACAATACATATAATCATTCTTATCTATCTAATACGATGACAACAGCTCTCCATACCTGCAGTCCACCATAAGGACCACCGTCTCTAATCCCTGAAAAATGAAATCATCCTCAGTGACGAAGAGAGGGGGCTAAGCGCCCCCCATGGTCTCAGAGCATTGACTCTTCTAAGAGTTAAAAGAGTCCTGCTCCCACTGATGGGGTGCAGCTGTGGGACCCTATTTTCAGAGATGATGTCCTCCACCCAACTCTCAAAAAGCTGAAAGGGTCTTCAGTAGAGATGGATAGTCGAGCTGGACTATCAGACGGTCACCTCTGTAGCTGTAGTGTCATTTTTCCTATGGTCCAATGTGTAAATTAAACAAAAAAGTGCACGTTTGTTATGATGTCCAAGATGGGGACCAGGATGTGGACATAATAAAAAATTAGGGAACATGATAGGAGACATTTCTACAATACATATAATCATTCTTATCTATCTAATACGATGACAACAGCTCTCCATACCTGCAGTCCACCATAAGGACCACCCTCTCTAATCCCTGAAAAATGAAATCATCCTCAGTGACGAAGAGAGGGGGCTAAGCGCCCCCCATGGTCTCAGAGCATTGACTCTTCTAAGAGTTAAAAGAGTCCTGCTCCAACTGATGGGGTGCAGCTGTGGGACCCTATTTTCAGAGATGATGTCCTCCACCCAACTCTCAAAAAGCTGAAAGGGTCTTCAGTAGAGATGGATAGTCGAGCTGGGCTATCAGACGGTCACCTCTGTAACTGTAGTGTCATTTTCCCTATGGTCCAATGTGTAAATTAAACAAAAAAGTGCACGTTTGTTATGATGTCCAAGATGGGGACCAGGATGTGGACATAATAAAAAATTAGGGAACATGATAGGAGACATTTCTACAATACATATAATCATTCTTATCTATCTAATACGATGACAACAGCTCTCCATACCTGCAGTCCACCATAAGGACCACCCTCTCTAATCCCTGAAAAATGAAATCATCCTCAGTGACGAAGAGAGGGGGCTAAGCGCCCCCCATGGTCTCAGAGCATTGACTCTTCTAAGAGTTAAAAGAGTCCTGCTCCCACTGATGGGGTGCAGCTGTGGGACCCTATTTTCAGAGATGATGTCCTCCACCCAACTCTCAAAAAGCTGAAAGGGTCTTCAGTAGAGATGGATAGTCGAGCTGGGCTATCAGACGGTCACCTCTGTAGCTGTAGTGTCATTTTTCCTATGGTCCAATGTGTAAATTAAACAAAAAAGTGCACGTTTGTTATGATGTCCAAGATGGGGACCAGGATGTGGACATAATAAAAAATTAGGGAACATGATAGGAGACATTTCTACAATACATATAATCATTCTTATCTATCTAATACGATGACAACAGCTCTCCATACCTGCAGTCCACCATAAGGACCACCCTCTCTAATCCCTGAAAAATGAAATCATCCTCAGTGACGAAGAGAGGGGGCTAAGCGCCCCCCATGGTCTCAGAGAATTGACTCTTCTAAGAGTCCTAAGAGTCCTGCTCCCACTGATGGGGTGCAGCTGTGGGACCCTATTTTCAGAGATGATGTCCTCCACCCAACTCTCAAAAAGCTGAAAGGGTCTTCAGTAGAGATGGATAGTCGAGCTGGGCTATCAGACGGTCACCTCTGTAGCTGTAGTGTCATTTTTCCTATGGTCCAATGTGTAAATTAAACAAAAAAGTGCACGTTTGTTATGATGTCCAAGATGGGGACCAGGATGTGGACATAATAAAAAATTAGGGAACATGATAGGAGACATTTCTACAATACATATAATCATTCTTATCTATCTAATACGATGACAACAGCTCTCCATACCTGCAGTCCACCATAAGGACCACCGTCTCTAATCCCTGAAAAATGAAATCATCCTCAGTGACGAAGAGAGGGGGCTAAGCGCCCCCCATGGTCTCAGAGCATTGACTCTTCTAAGAGTTAAAAGAGTCCTGCTCCCACTGATGGGGTGCAGCTGTGGGACCCTATTTTCAGAGATGATGTCCTCCACCCAACTCTCAAAAAGCTGAAAGGGTCTTCAGTAGAGATGGATAGTCGAGCTGGGCTATCAGACGGTCACCTCTGTAGCTGTAGTGTCATTTTTCCTATGGTCCAATGTGTAAATTAAACAAAAAAGTGCACGTTTGTTATGATGTCCAAGATGGGGACCAGGATGTGGACATAATAAAAAATTAGGGAACATGATAGGAGACATTTCTACAATACATATAATCATTCTTATCTATCTAATACGATGACAACAGCTCTCCATACCTGCAGTCCACTATAAGGACCACCCTCTCTAATCCCTGAAAAATGAAATCATCCTCAGTGACGAAGAGAGGGGGCTAAGCGCCCCCCATGGTCTCAGAGCATTGACTCTTCTAAGAGTTAAAAGAGTCCTGCTCCCACTGATGGGGTGCAGCTGTGGGACCCTATTTTCAGAGATGATGTCCTCCACCCAACTCTCAAAAAGCTGAAAGGGTCTTCAGAAGAGATGGATAGTCGAGCTGGGCTATCAGACGGTCACCTCTGTAGCTGTAGTGTCATTTTTCCTATGGTCCAATGTGTAAATTAAACAAAAAAGTGCACGTTTGTTATGATGTCCAAGATGGGGAGCAGGATGTGGACATAATAAAAAATTAGGGAACATGATAGGAGCCATTTCTACAATACATATAATCATTCTTATCTATCTAATACGATGACAACAGCTCTCCATACCTGCAGTCCACCATAAGGACCACCCTCTCTAATCCCTGAAAAATGAAATCATCCTCAGTGACGAAGAGAGGGGGCTAAGCGCCCCCCATGGTCTCAGAGCATTGACTCTTCTAAGAGTCCTAAGAGTCCTGCTCCCACTGATGGGGTGCAGCTGTGGGTCCCTATTTTCAGAGATGATGTCCTCCACCCAACTCTCAAAAAGCTGAAAGGGTCTTCAGTAGAGATGGATAGTCGAGCTGGGCTATCAGACGGTCACCTCTGTAGCTGTAGTGTCATTTTTCCTATGGTCCAATGTGTAAATTAAACAAAAAAGTGCACGTTTGTTATGATGTCCAAGATGGGGACCAGGATGTGGACATAATAAAAAATTAGGGAACATGATAGGAGACATTTCTACAATACATATAATCATTCTTATCTATCTAATACGATGACAACAGCTCTCCATACCTGCAGTCCACCATAAGGACCACCGTCTCTAATCCCTGAAAAATGAAATCATCCTCAGTGACGAAGAGAGGGGGCTAAGCGCCCCCCATGGTCTCAGAGCATTGACTCTTCTAAGAGTTAAAAGAGTCCTGCTCCCACTGATGGGGTGCAGCTGTGGGACCCTATTTTCAGAGATGATGTCCTCCACCCAACTCTCAAAAAGCTGAAAGGGTCTTCAGTAGAGATGGATAGTCGAGCTGGGCTATCAGACGGTCACCTCTGTAGCTGTAGTGTCATTTTTCCTATGGTCCAATGTGTAAATTAAACAAAAAAGTGCACGTTTGTTATGATGTCCAAGATGGGGACCAGGATGTGGACATAATAAAAAATTAGGGAACATGATAGGAGACATTTCTACAATACATATAATCATTCTTATCTATCTAATACGATGACAACAGCTCTCCATACCTGCAGTCCACCATAAGGACCACCCTCTCTAATCCCTGAAAAATGAAATCATGCTCAGTGACGAAGAGAGGGGGCTAAGCGCCCCCCATGGTCTCAGAGCATTGACTCTTCTAAGAGTTAAAAGAGTCCTGCTCCCACTGATGGGGTGCAGCTGTGGGACCCTATTTTCAGAGATGATGTCCTCCACCCAACTCTCAAAAAGCTGAAAGGGTCTTCAGAAGAGATGGATAGTCGAGCTGGGCTATCAGACGGTCACCTCTGTAGCTGTAGTGTCATTTTTCCTATGGTCCAATGTGTAAATTAAACAAAAAAGTGCACGTTTGTTATGATGTCCAAGATGGGGAGCAGGATGTGGACATAATAAAAAATTAGGGAACATGATAGGAGACATTTCTACAATACATATAATCATTCTTATCTATCTAATACGATGACAACAGCTCTCCATACCTGCAGTCCACCATAAGGACCACCCTCTCTAATCCCTGAAAAATGAAATCATCCTCAGTGACGAAGAGAGGGGGCTAAGCGCCCCCCATGGTCTCAGAGCATTGACTCTTCTAAGAGTCCTAAGAGTCCTGCTCCCACTGATGGGGTGCAGCTGTGGGTCCCTATTTTCAGAGATGATGTCCTCCACCCAACTCTCAAAAAGCTGAAAGGGTCTTCAGTAGAGATGGATAGTCGAGCTGGGCTATCAGACGGTCACCTCTGTAGCTGTAGTGTCATTTTTCCTATGGTCCAATGTGTAAATTAAACAAAAAAGTGCACGTTTGTTATGATGTCCAAGATGGGGACCAGGATGTGGACATAATAAAAAATTAGGGAACATGATAGGAGACATTTCTACAATACATATAATCATTCTTATCTATCTAATACGATGACAACAGCTCTCCATACCTGCAGTCCACCATAAGGACCACCGTCTCTAATCCCTGAAAAATGAAATCATCCTCAGTGACGAAGAGAGGGGGCTAAGCGCCCCCCATGGTCTCAGAGCATTGACTCTTCTAAGAGTTAAAAGAGTCCTGCTCCCACTGATGGGGTGCAGCTGTGGGACCCTATTTTCAGAGATGATGTCCTCCACCCAACTCTCAAAAAGCTGAAAGGGTCTTCAGTAGAGATGGATAGTCGAGCTGGGCTATCAGACGGTCACATCTGTAGCTGTAGTGTCATTTTTCCTATGGTCCAATGTGTAAATTAAACAAAAAAGTGCACGTTTGTTATGATGTCCAAGATGGGGACCAGGATGTGGACATAATAAAAAATTAGGGAACATGATAGGAGACATTTCTACAATACATATAATCATTCTTATCTATCTAATACGATGACAACAGCTCTCCATACCTGCAGTCCACCATAAGGACCACCCTCTCTAATCCCTGAAAAATGAAATCATCCTCAGTGACGAAGAGAGGGGGCTAAGCGCCCCCCATGGTCTCAGAGCATTGACTCTTCTAAGAGTTAAAAGAGTCCTGCTCCCACTGATGGGGTGCAGCTGTGGGACCCTATTTTCAGAGATGATGTCCTCCACCCAACTCTCAAAAAGCTGAAAGGGTCTTCAGAAGAGATGGATAGTCGAGCTGGGCTATCAGACGGTCACCTCTGTAGCTGTAGTGTCATTTTTCCTATGGTCCAATGTGTAAATTAAACAAAAAAGTGCACGTTTGTTATGATGTCCAAGATGGGGAGCAGGATGTGGACATAATAAAAAATTAGGGAACATGATAGGAGACATTTCTACAATACATATAATCATTCTTATCTATCTAATACGATGACAACAGCTCTCCATACCTGCAGTCCACCATAAGGACCACCCTCTCTAATCCCTGAAAAATGAAATCATCCTCAGTGACGAAGAGAGGGGGCTAAGCGCCCCCCATGGTCTCAGAGCATTGACTCTTCTAAGAGTTAAAAGAGTCCTGCTCCCACTGATGGGGTGCAGCTGTGGGACCCTATTTTCAGAGATGATGTCCTCCACCCAACTCTCAAAAAGCTGAAAGGGTCTTCAGTAGAGATGGATAGTCGAGCTGGGCTATCAGACGGTCACCTCTGTAGCTGTAGTGTCATTTTTCCTATGGTCCAATGTGTAAATTAAACAAAAAAGTGCACGTTTGTTATGATGTCCAAGATGGGGACCAGGATGTGGACATAATAAAAAATTAGGGAACATGATAGGAGACATTTCTACAATACATATAATCATTCTTATCTATCTAATACGATGACAACAGCTCTCCATACCTGCAGTCCACCATAAGGACCACCCTCTCTAATCCCTGAAAAATGAAATCATCCTCAGTGACGAAGAGAGGGGGCTAAACGCCCCCCATGGTCTCAGAGCATTGACTCTTCTAAGAGTCCTAAGAGTCCTGCTCCCACTGATGGGGTGCAGCTGTGGGACCCTATTTTCAGAGATGATGTCCTCCACCCAACTCTCAAAAAGCTGAAAGGGTCTTCAGTAGAGATGGATAGTCGAGCTGGGCTATCAGACGGTCACCTCTGTAGCTGTAGTGTCATTTTTCCTATGGTCCAATGTGTAAATTAAACAAAAAAGTGCACGTTTGTTATGATGTCCAAGATGGGGACCAGGATGTGGACATAATAAAAAATTAGGGAACATGATAGGAGACATTTCTACAATACATATAATCATTCTTATCTATCTAATACGATGACAACAGCTCTCCATACCTGCAGTCCACCATAAGGACCACCCTCTCTAATCCCTGAAAAATGAAATCATCCTCAGTGACGAAGAGAGGGGGCTAAGCGCCCCCCATGGTCTCAGAGCATTGACTCTTCTAAGAGTTAAAAGAGTCCTGCTCCCACTGATGGGGTGCAGCTGTGGGATTCTATTTTCAGAGATGATGTCCTCCACCCAACTCTCAAAAAGCTGAAAGGGTCTTCAGTAGAGATGGATAGTCGAGCTGGGCTATCAGACGGTCACCTCTGTAGCTGTAGTGTGATTTTTCCTATGGTCCAATGTGTAAATTAAACAAAAAAGTGCACGTTTGTTATGATGTCCAAGATGGGGACCAGGATGTGGACATAATAAAAAATTAGGGAACATGATAGGAGACATTTCTACAATACATATAATCATTCTTATCTATCTAATACGATGACAACAGCTCTCCATACCTGCAGTCCACCATAAGGACCACCCTCTCTAATCCCTGAAAAATGAAATCATCCTCAGTGACGAAGAGAGGGGGCTAAGCGCCCCCCATGGTCTCAGAGCATTGACTCTTCTAAGAGTTAAAAGAGTCCTGCTCCCACTGATGGGGTGCAGCTGTGGGATTCTATTTTCAGAGATGATGTCCTCCACCCAACTCTCAAAAAGCTGAAAGGGTCTTCAGTAGAGATGGATAGTCGAGCTGGGCTATCAGACGGTCACCTCTGTAGCTGTAGTGTGATTTTTCCTATGGTCCAATGTGTAAATTAAACAAAAAAGTGCACGTTTGTTATGATGTCCAAGATGGGGACCAGGATGTGGACATAATAAAAAATTAGGGAACATGATAGGAGACATTTCTACAATACATATAATCATTCTTATCTATCTAATACGATGACAACAGCTCTCCATACCTGCAGTCCACCATAAGGACCACCCTCTCTAATCCCTGAAAAATGAAACATCCTCAGTGACGAAGAGAGGGGGCTAAGCGCCCCCCATGGTCTCAGAGCATTGACTCTTCTAAGAGTTAAAAGAGTCCTGCTCCCACTGATGGGGTGCAGCTGTGGGACCCTATTTTCAGAGATGATGTCCTCCACCCAACTCTCAAAAAGCTGAAAGGGTCTTCAGTAGAGATGGATAGTCGAGCTGGGCTATCAGACGGTCACCTCTGTAGCTGTAGTGTCATTTTTCCTATGGTCCAATGTGTAAATTAAACAAAAAAGTGCACGTTTGTTATGATGTCCAAGATGGGGACCAGGATGTGGACATAATAAAAAATTAGGGAACATGATAGGAGACATTTCTACAATACATATAATCATTCTTATCTATCTAATACGATGACAACAGCTCTCCATACCTGCAGTCCACCATAAGGACCACCCTCTCTAATCCCTGAAAAATGAAATCATCCTCAGTGACGAAGAGAGGGGGCTAAGCGCCCCCCATGGTCTCAGAGCATTGACTCTTCTAAGAGTCCTAAGAGTCCTGCTCCCACTGATGGGGTGCAGCTGTGGGTCCCTATTTTCAGAGATGATGTCCTCCACCCAACTCTCAAAAAGCTGAAAGGGTCTTCAGTAGAGATGGATAGTCGAGCTGGGCTATCAGACGGTCACCTCTGTAGCTGTAGTGTCATTTTTCCTATGGTCCAATGTGTAAATTAAACAAAAAAGTGCACGTTTGTTATGATGTCCAAGATGGGGACCAGGATGTGGACATAATAAAAAATTAGGGAACATGATAGGAGACATTTCTACAATACATATAATCATTCTTATCTATCTAATACGATGACAACAGCTCTCCATACCTGCAGTCCACCATAAGGACCACCGTCTCTAATCCCTGAAAAATGAAATCATCCTCAGTGACGAAGAGAGGGGGCTAAGCGCCCCCCATGGTCTCAGAGCATTGACTCTTCTAAGAGTTAAAAGAGTCCTGCTCCCACTGATGGGGTGCAGCTGTGGGACCCTATTTTCAGAGATGATGTCCTCCACCCAACTCTCAAAAAGCTGAAAGGGTCTTCAGTAGAGATGGATAGTCGAGCTGGGCTATCAGACGGTCACCTCTGTAGCTGTAGTGTCATTTTTCCTATGGTCCAATGTGTAAATTAAACAAAAAAGTGCACGTTTGTTATGATGTCCAAGATGGGGACCAGGATGTGGACATAATAAAAAATTAGGGAACATGATAGGAGACATTTCTACAATACATATAATCATTCTTATCTATCTAATACGATGACAACAGCTCTCCATACCTGCAGTCCACCATAAGGACCACCCTCTCTAATCCCTGAAAAATGAAATCATGCTCAGTGACGAAGAGAGGGGGCTAAGCGCCCCCCATGGTCTCAGAGCATTGACTCTTCTAAGAGTTAAAAGAGTCCTGCTCCCACTGATGGGGTGCAGCTGTGGGACCCTATTTTCAGAGATGATGTCCTCCACCCAACTCTCAAAAAGCTGAAAGGGTCTTCAGAAGAGATGGATAGTCGAGCTGGGCTATCAGACGGTCACCTCTGTAGCTGTAGTGTCATTTTTCCTATGGTCCAATGTGTAAATTAAACAAAAAAGTGCACGTTTGTTATGATGTCCAAGATGGGGAGCAGGATGTGGACATAATAAAAAATTAGGGAACATGATAGGAGACATTTCTACAATACATATAATCATTCTTATCTATCTAATACGATGACAACAGCTCTCCATACCTGCAGTCCACCATAAGGACCACCCTCTCTAATCCCTGAAAAATGAAATCATCCTCAGTGACGAAGAGAGGGGGCTAAGCGCCCCCCATGGTCTCAGAGCATTGACTCTTCTAAGAGTCCTAAGAGTCCTGCTCCCACTGATGGGGTGCAGCTGTGGGTCCCTATTTTCAGAGATGATGTCCTCCACCCAACTCTCAAAAAGCTGAAAGGGTCTTCAGTAGAGATGGATAGTCGAGCTGGGCTATCAGACGGTCACCTCTGTAGCTGTAGTGTCATTTTTCCTATGGTCCAATGTGTAAATTAAACAAAAAAGTGCACGTTTGTTATGATGTCCAAGATGGGGACCAGGATGTGGACATAATAAAAAATTAGGGAACATGATAGGAGACATTTCTACAATACATATAATCATTCTTATCTATCTAATACGATGACAACAGCTCTCCATACCTGCAGTCCACCATAAGGACCACCGTCTCTAATCCCTGAAAAATGAAATCATCCTCAGTGACGAAGAGAGGGGGCTAAGCGCCCCCCATGGTCTCAGAGCATTGACTCTTCTAAGAGTTAAAAGAGTCCTGCTCCCACTGATGGGGTGCAGCTGTGGGACCCTATTTTCAGAGATGATGTCCTCCACCCAACTCTCAAAAAGCTGAAAGGGTCTTCAGTAGAGATGGATAGTCGAGCTGGGCTATCAGACGGTCACATCTGTAGCTGTAGTGTCATTTTTCCTATGGTCCAATGTGTAAATTAAACAAAAAAGTGCACGTTTGTTATGATGTCCAAGATGGGGACCAGGATGTGGACATAATAAAAAATTAGGGAACATGATAGGAGACATTTCTACAATACATATAATCATTCTTATCTATCTAATACGATGACAACAGCTCTCCATACCTGCAGTCCACCATAAGGACCACCCTCTCTAATCCCTGAAAAATGAAATCATCCTCAGTGACGAAGAGAGGGGGCTAAGCGCCCCCCATGGTCTCAGAGCATTGACTCTTCTAAGAGTTAAAAGAGTCCTGCTCCCACTGATGGGGTGCAGCTGTGGGACCCTATTTTCAGAGATGATGTCCTCCACCCAACTCTCAAAAAGCTGAAAGGGTCTTCAGAAGAGATGGATAGTCGAGCTGGGCTATCAGACGGTCACCTCTGTAGCTGTAGTGTCATTTTTCCTATGGTCCAATGTGTAAATTAAACAAAAAAGTGCACGTTTGTTATGATGTCCAAGATGGGGAGCAGGATGTGGACATAATAAAAAATTAGGGAACATGATAGGAGACATTTCTACAATACATATAATCATTCTTATCTATCTAATACGATGACAACAGCTCTCCATACCTGCAGTCCACCATAAGGACCACCCTCTCTAATCCCTGAAAAATGAAATCATCCTCAGTGACGAAGAGAGGGGGCTAAGCGCCCCCCATGGTCTCAGAGCATTGACTCTTCTAAGAGTTAAAAGAGTCCTGCTCCCACTGATGGGGTGCAGCTGTGGGACCCTATTTTCAGAGATGATGTCCTCCACCCAACTCTCAAAAAGCTGAAAGGGTCTTCAGTAGAGATGGATAGTCGAGCTGGGCTATCAGACGGTCACCTCTGTAGCTGTAGTGTCATTTTTCCTATGGTCCAATGTGTAAATTAAACAAAAAAGTGCACGTTTGTTATGATGTCCAAGATGGGGACCAGGATGTGGACATAATAAAAAATTAGGGAACATGATAGGAGACATTTCTACAATACATATAATCATTCTTATCTATCTAATACGATGACAACAGCTCTCCATACCTGCAGTCCACCATAAGGACCACCCTCTCTAATCCCTGAAAAATGAAATCATCCTCAGTGACGAAGAGAGGGGGCTAAACGCCCCCCATGGTCTCAGAGCATTGACTCTTCTAAGAGTCCTAAGAGTCCTGCTCCCACTGATGGGGTGCAGCTGTGGGACCCTATTTTCAGAGATGATGTCCTCCACCCAACTCTCAAAAAGCTGAAAGGGTCTTCAGTAGAGATGGATAGTCGAGCTGGGCTATCAGACGGTCACCTCTGTAGCTGTAGTGTCATTTTTCCTATGGTCCAATGTGTAAATTAAACAAAAAAGTGCACGTTTGTTATGATGTCCAAGATGGGGACCAGGATGTGGACATAATAAAAAATTAGGGAACATGATAGGAGACATTTCTACAATACATATAATCATTCTTATCTATCTAATACGATGACAACAGCTCTCCATACCTGCAGTCCACCATAAGGACCACCCTCTCTAATCCCTGAAAAATGAAATCATCCTCAGTGACGAAGAGAGGGGGCTAAGCGCCCCCCATGGTCTCAGAGCATTGACTCTTCTAAGAGTTAAAAGAGTCCTGCTCCCACTGATGGGGTGCAGCTGTGGGATTCTATTTTCAGAGATGATGTCCTCCACCCAACTCTCAAAAAGCTGAAAGGGTCTTCAGTAGAGATGGATAGTCGAGCTGGGCTATCAGACGGTCACCTCTGTAGCTGTAGTGTGATTTTTCCTATGGTCCAATGTGTAAATTAAACAAAAAAGTGCACGTTTGTTATGATGTCCAAGATGGGGACCAGGATGTGGACATAATAAAAAATTAGGGAACATGATAGGAGACATTTCTACAATACATATAATCATTCTTATCTATCTAATACGATGACAACAGCTCTCCATACCTGCAGTCCACCATAAGGACCACCCTCTCTAATCCCTGAAAAATGAAATCATCCTCAGTGACGAAGAGAGGGGGCTAAGCGCCCCCCATGGTCTCAGAGCATTGACTCTTCTAAGAGTTAAAAGAGTCCTGCTCCCACTGATGGGGTGCAGCTGTGGGATTCTATTTTCAGAGATGATGTCCTCCACCCAACTCTCAAAAAGCTGAAAGGGTCTTCAGTAGAGATGGATAGTCGAGCTGGGCTATCAGACGGTCACCTCTGTAGCTGTAGTGTGATTTTTCCTATGGTCCAATGTGTAAATTAAACAAAAAAGTGCACGTTTGTTATGATGTCCAAGATGGGGACCAGGATGTGGACATAATAAAAAATTAGGGAACATGATAGGAGACATTTCTACAATACATATAATCATTCTTATCTATCTAATACGATGACAACAGCTCTCCATACCTGCAGTCCACCATAAGGACCACCCTCTCTAATCCCTGAAAAATGAAACATCCTCAGTGACGAAGAGAGGGGGCTAAGCGCCCCCCATGGTCTCAGAGCATTGACTCTTCTAAGAGTTAAAAGAGTCCTGCTCCCACTGATGGGGTGCAGCTGTGGGACCCTATTTTCAGAGATGATGTCCTCCACCCAACTCTCAAAAAGCTGAAAGGGTCTTCAGTAGAGATGGATAGTCGAGCTGGGCTATCAGACGGTCACCTCTGTAGCTGTAGTGTCATTTTTCCTATGGTCCAATGTGTAAATTAAACAAAAAAGTGCACGTTTGTTATGATGTCCAAGATGGGGACCAGGATGTGGACATAATAAAAAATTAGGGAACATGATAGGAGACATTTCTACAATACATATAATCATTCTTATCTATCTAATACGATGACAACAGCTCTCCATACCTGCAGTCCACCATAAGGACCACCCTCTCTAATCCCTGAAAAATGAAATCATCCTCAGTGACGAAGAGAGGGGGCTAAGCGCCCCCCATGGTCTCAGAGCATTGACTCTTCTAAGAGTTAAAAGAGTCCTGCTCCCACTGATGGGGTGCAGCTGTGGGACCCTATTTTCAGAGATGATGTCCTCCACCCAACTCTCAAAAAGCTGAAAGGGTCTTCAGAAGAGATGGATAGTCGAGCTGGGCTATCAGACGGTCACCTCTGTAGCTGTAGTGTCATTTTTCCTATGGTCCAATGTGTAAATTAAACAAAAAAGTGCACGTTTGTTATGATGTCCAAGATGGGGAGCAGGATGTGGACATAATAAAAAATTAGGGAACATGATAGGAGACATTTCTACAATACATATAATCATTCTTATCTATCTAATACGATGACAACAGCTCTCCATACCTGCAGTCCACCATAAGGACCACCCTCTCTAATCCCTGAAAAATGAAATCATCCTCAGTGACGAAGAGAGGGGGCTAAGCGCCCCCCATGGTCTCAGAGCATTGACTCTTCTAAGAGTCCTAAGAGTCCTGCTCCCACTGATGGGGTGCAGCTGTGGGTCCCTATTTTCAGAGATGATGTCCTCCACCCAACTCTCAAAAAGCTGAAAGGGTCTTCAGTAGAGATGGATAGTCGAGCTGGGCTATCAGACGGTCACCTCTGTAGCTGTAGTGTCATTTTTCCTATGGTCCAATGTGTAAATTAAACAAAAAAGTGCACGTTTGTTATGATGTCCAAGATGGGGACCAGGATGTGGACATAATAAAAAATTAGGGAACATGATAGGAGACATTTCTACAATACATATAATCATTCTTATCTATCTAATACGATGACAACAGCTCTCCATACCTGCAGTCCACCATAAGGACCACCGTCTCTAATCCCTGAAAAATGAAATCATCCTCAGTGACGAAGAGAGGGGGCTAAGCGCCCCCCATGGTCTCAGAGCATTGACTCTTCTAAGAGTTAAAAGAGTCCTGCTCCCACTGATGGGGTGCAGCTGTGGGACCCTATTTTCAGAGATGATGTCCTCCACCCAACTCTCAAAAAGCTGAAAGGGTCTTCAGTAGAGATGGATAGTCGAGCTGGGCTATCAGACGGTCACATCTGTAGCTGTAGTGTCATTTTTCCTATGGTCCAATGTGTAAATTAAACAAAAAAGTGCACGTTTGTTATGATGTCCAAGATGGGGACCAGGATGTGGACATAATAAAAAATTAGGGAACATGATAGGAGACATTTCTACAATACATATAATCATTCTTATCTATCTAATACGATGACAACAGCTCTCCATACCTGCAGTCCACCATAAGGACCACCCTCTCTAATCCCTGAAAAATGAAATCATCCTCAGTGACGAAGAGAGGGGGCTAAGCGCCCCCCATGGTCTCAGAGCATTGACTCTTCTAAGAGTTAAAAGAGTCCTGCTCCCACTGATGGGGTGCAGCTGTGGGACCCTATTTTCAGAGATGATGTCCTCCACCCAACTCTCAAAAAGCTGAAAGGGTCTTCAGAAGAGATGGATAGTCGAGCTGGGCTATCAGACGGTCACCTCTGTAGCTGTAGTGTCATTTTTCCTATGGTCCAATGTGTAAATTAAACAAAAAAGTGCACGTTTGTTATGATGTCCAAGATGGGGAGCAGGATGTGGACATAATAAAAAATTAGGGAACATGATAGGAGACATTTCTACAATACATATAATCATTCTTATCTATCTAATACGATGACAACAGCTCTCCATACCTGCAGTCCACCATAAGGACCACCCTCTCTAATCCCTGAAAAATGAAATCATCCTCAGTGACGAAGAGAGGGGGCTAAGCGCCCCCCATGGTCTCAGAGCATTGACTCTTCTAAGAGTTAAAAGAGTCCTGCTCCCACTGATGGGGTGCAGCTGTGGGACCCTATTTTCAGAGATGATGTCCTCCACCCAACTCTCAAAAAGCTGAAAGGGTCTTCAGTAGAGATGGATAGTCGAGCTGGGCTATCAGACGGTCACCTCTGTAGCTGTAGTGTCATTTTTCCTATGGTCCAATGTGTAAATTAAACAAAAAAGTGCACGTTTGTTATGATGTCCAAGATGGGGACCAGGATGTGGACATAATAAAAAATTAGGGAACATGATAGGAGACATTTCTACAATACATATAATCATTCTTATCTATCTAATACGATGACAACAGCTCTCCATACCTGCAGTCCACCATAAGGACCACCCTCTCTAATCCCTGAAAAATGAAATCATCCTCAGTGACGAAGAGAGGGGGCTAAACGCCCCCCATGGTCTCAGAGCATTGACTCTTCTAAGAGTCCTAAGAGTCCTGCTCCCACTGATGGGGTGCAGCTGTGGGACCCTATTTTCAGAGATGATGTCCTCCACCCAACTCTCAAAAAGCTGAAAGGGTCTTCAGTAGAGATGGATAGTCGAGCTGGGCTATCAGACGGTCACCTCTGTAGCTGTAGTGTCATTTTTCCTATGGTCCAATGTGTAAATTAAACAAAAAAGTGCACGTTTGTTATGATGTCCAAGATGGGGACCAGGATGTGGACATAATAAAAAATTAGGGAACATGATAGGAGACATTTCTACAATACATATAATCATTCTTATCTATCTAATACGATGACAACAGCTCTCCATACCTGCAGTCCACCATAAGGACCACCCTCTCTAATCCCTGAAAAATGAAATCATCCTCAGTGACGAAGAGAGGGGGCTAAGCGCCCCCCATGGTCTCAGAGCATTGACTCTTCTAAGAGTTAAAAGAGTCCTGCTCCCACTGATGGGGTGCAGCTGTGGGATTCTATTTTCAGAGATGATGTCCTCCACCCAACTCTCAAAAAGCTGAAAGGGTCTTCAGTAGAGATGGATAGTCGAGCTGGGCTATCAGACGGTCACCTCTGTAGCTGTAGTGTGATTTTTCCTATGGTCCAATGTGTAAATTAAACAAAAAAGTGCACGTTTGTTATGATGTCCAAGATGGGGACCAGGATGTGGACATAATAAAAAATTAGGGAACATGATAGGAGACATTTCTACAATACATATAATCATTCTTATCTATCTAATACGATGACAACAGCTCTCCATACCTGCAGTCCACCATAAGGACCACCCTCTCTAATCCCTGAAAAATGAAATCATCCTCAGTGACGAAGAGAGGGGGCTAAGCGCCCCCCATGGTCTCAGAGCATTGACTCTTCTAAGAGTTAAAAGAGTCCTGCTCCCACTGATGGGGTGCAGCTGTGGGATTCTATTTTCAGAGATGATGTCCTCCACCCAACTCTCAAAAAGCTGAAAGGGTCTTCAGTAGAGATGGATAGTCGAGCTGGGCTATCAGACGGTCACCTCTGTAGCTGTAGTGTGATTTTTCCTATGGTCCAATGTGTAAATTAAACAAAAAAGTGCACGTTTGTTATGATGTCCAAGATGGGGACCAGGATGTGGACATAATAAAAAATTAGGGAACATGATAGGAGACATTTCTACAATACATATAATCATTCTTATCTATCTAATACGATGACAACAGCTCTCCATACCTGCAGTCCACCATAAGGACCACCCTCTCTAATCCCTGAAAAATGAAATCATCCTCAGTGACGAAGAGAGGGGGCTAAGCGCCCCCCATGGTCTCAGAGCATTGACTCTTCTAAGAGTTAAAAGAGTCCTGCTCCCACTGATGGGGTGCAGCTGTGGGACCCTATTTTCAGAGATGATGTCCTCCACCCAACTCTCAAAAAGCTGAAAGGGTCTTCAGTAGAGATGGATAGTCGAGCTGGGCTATCAGACGGTCACCTCTGTAGCTGTAGTGTCATTTTTCCTATGGTCCAATGTGTAAATTAAACAAAAAAGTGCACGTTTGTTATGATGTCCAAGATGGGGACCAGGATGTGGACATAATAAAAAATTAGGGAACATGATAGGAGACATTTCTACAATACATATAATCATTCTTATCTATCTAATACGATGACAACAGCTCTCCATACCTGCAGTCCACCATAAGGACCACCCTCTCTAATCCCTGAAAAATGAAATCATCCTCAGTGACGAAGAGAGGGGGCTAAACGCCCTCCATGGTCTCAGAGCATTGACTCTTCTAAGAGTCCTAAGAGTCCTGCTCCCACTGATGGGGTGCAGCTGTGGGACCCTATTTTCAGAGATGATGTCCTCCACCCAACTCTCAAAAAGCTGAAAGGGTCTTCAGTAGAGATGGATAGTCGAGCTGGGCTATCAGACGGTCACCTCTGTAGCTGTAGTGTCATTTTTCCTATGGTCCAATGTGTAAATTAAACAAAAAAGTGCACGTTTGTTATGATGTCCAAGATGGGGACCAGGATGTGGACATAATAAAAAATTAGGGAACATGATAGGAGACATTTCTACAATACATATAATCATTCTTATCTATCTAATACGATGACAACAGCTCTCCATACCTGCAGTCCACCATAAGGACCACCCTCTCTAATCCCTGAAAAATGAAATCATCCTCAGTGACGAAGAGAGGGGGCTAAGCGCCCCCCATGGTCTCAGAGCATTGACTCTTCTAAGAGTTAAAAGAGTCCTGCTCCCACTGATGGGGTGCAGCTGTGGGATTCTATTTTCAGAGATGATGTCCTCCACCCAACTCTCAAAAAGCTGAAAGGGTCTTCAGTAGAGATGGATAGTCGAGCTGGGCTATCAGACGGTCACCTCTGTAGCTGTAGTGTGATTTTTCCTATGGTCCAATGTGTAAATTAAACAAAAAAGTGCACGTTTGTTATGATGTCCAAGATGGGGACCAGGATGTGGACATAATAAAAAATTAGGGAACATGATAGGAGACATTTCTACAATACATATAATCATTCTTATCTATCTAATACGATGACAACAGCTCTCCATACCTGCAGTCCACCATAAGGACCACCCTCTCTAATCCCTGAAAAATGAAATCATCCTCAGTGACGAAGAGAGGGGGCAAAGCGCCCCCCATGGTCTCAGAGCATTGACTCTTCTAAGAGTTAAAAGAGTCCTGCTCCCACTGATGGGGTGCAGCTGTGGGACCCTATTTTCAGAGATGATGTCCTCCACCCAACTCTCAAAAAGCTGAAAGGGTCTTCAGTAGAGATGGATAGTCGAGCTGGGCTATCAGACTGTCACCTCTGTAGCTGTAGTGTCATTTTTCCTATGGTCCAATGTGTAAATTAAACAAAAAAGTGCACGTTTGTTATGATGTCCAAGATGGGGACCAGGATGTGGACATAATAAAAAATTAGGGAACATGATAGGAGACATTTCTACAATACATATAATCATTCTTATCTATCTAATACGATGACAACAGCTCTCCATACCTGCAGTCCACCATAAGGACCACCCTCTCTAAAAATGAAATCATCCTCAGTGACGAAGAGAGGGGGCTAAGCGCCCCCCATGGTCTCAGAGCATTGACTCTTCTAAGAGTTAAAAGAGTCCTGCTCCCACTGATGGGGTGCAGCTGTGGGACCCTATTTTCAGAGATGATGTCCTCCACCCAACTCTCAAAAAGCTGAAAGGGTCTTCAGTAGAGATGGATAGTCGAGCTGGGCTATCAGACGGTCACCTCTGTAGCTGTAGTATCATTTTCCCTATGGTCCAATGTGTAAATTAAATAAAAAAGTGCACGTTTGTTGTTATGATGTCCAAGATGGGGACCAGGATGTGGACATAATAAAAAATTAGGGAACATGATAGGAGACATTTCTACAATACATATAATCATTCTTATCTATCTAATACGATGACAACAGCTCTCCATACCTGCAGTCCACCATAAGGACCACCCTCTCTAATCCCTGAAAAATGAAACATCCTCAGTGACGAAGAGAGGGGGCTAAGCGACCCCCATGGTCTCAGAGCATTGACTCTTCTAAGAGTCCTAAGAGTCCTGCTCCCACTGATGGGGTGCAGCTGTGGGACCCTATTTTCAGAGATGATGTCCTCCACCCAACTCTCAAAAAGCTGAAAGGGTCTTCAGTAGAGATGGATAGTCGAGCTGGGCTATCAGACGGTCACCTCTGTAGCTGTAGTGTCATTTTTCCTATGGTCCAATGTGTAAATTAAACAAAAAAGTGCACGTTTGTTATGATGTCCAAGATGGGGACCAGGATGTGGACATAATAAAAAATTAGGGAACATGATAGGAGACATTTCTACAATACATATAATCATTCTTATCTATCTAATACGATGACAACAGCTCTCCATACCTGCAGTCCACCATAAGGACCACCCTCTCTAAAAATGAAATCATCCTCAGTGACGAAGAGAGGGGGCTAAGCGCCCCCCATGGTCTCAGAGCATTGACTCTTCTAAGAGTCCTAAGAGTCCTGCTCCCACTGATGGGGTGCAGCTGTGGGACCCTATTTTCAGAGATGATGTCCTCCACCCAACTCTCAAAAAGCTGAAAGGGTCTTCAGTAGAGATGGATAGTCGAGCTGGGCTATCAGACGGTCACCTCTGTAGCTGTAGTATCATTTTCCCTATGGTCCAATGTGTAAATTAAATAAAAAAGTGCACGTTTGTTGTTATGATGTCCAAGATGGGGACCAGGATGTGGACATAATAAAAAATTAGGGAACATGATAGGAGACATTTCTACAATACATATAATCATTCTTATCTATCTAATACGATGACAACAGCTCTCCATACCTGCAGTCCACCATAAGGACCACCGTCTCTAATCCCTGAAAAATGAAACATCCTCAGTGACGAAGAGAGGGGGCTAAGCGACCCCCATGGTCTCAGAGCATTGACTCTTCTAAGAGTCCTAAGAGTCCTGCTCCCACTGATGGGGTGCAGCTGTGGGACCCTATTTTCAGAGATGATGTCCTCCACCCAACTCTCAAAAAGCTGAAAGGGTCTTCAGTAGAGATGGGTAGTCGAGCTGGGCTATCAGACGGTCACCTCTGTAGCTGTAGTGTCATTTTTCCTATGGTCCAATGTGTAAATTAAACAAAAAAGTGCACGTTTGTTATGATGTCCAAGATGGGGACCAGGATGTGGACATAATAAAAAATTAGGGAACATGATAGGAGACATTTCTACAATACATATAATCATTCTTATCTATCTAATACGATGACAACAGCTCTCCATACCTGCAGTCCACCATAAGGACCACCCTCTCTAATCCCTGAAAAATGAAATCATCCTCAGTGACGAAGAGAGGGGGCTAAGCGCCCCCCATGGTCTCAGAGCATTGACTCTTCTAAGAGTCCTAAGAGTCCTGCTCCCACTGATGGGGTGCAGCTGTGGGACCCTATTTTCAGAGATGATGTCCTCCACCCAACTCTCAAAAAGCTGAAAGGGTCTTCAGTAGAGATGGATAGTCGAGCTGGGCTATCAGACGGTCACCTCTGTAGCTGTAGTGTCATTTTTCCTATGGTCCAATGTGTAAATTAAACAAAAAAGTGCACGTTTGTTGTTATGATGTCCAAGATGGGGACCAGGATGTGGACATAATAAAAAATTAGGGAACATGATAGGAGACATTTCTACAATACATATAATTATTCTTATCTATCTAATACGATAACAACAGCTCTCCATACCTGCAGTCCACCATAAGGACCACCCTCTCTAATCCCTGAAAAATGAAATCATCCTCAGTGACGAAGAGAGGGGGCTAAGCGCCCCCCATGGTCTCAGAGCATTGACTCTTCTAAAAGTCCTAAGAGTCCTGCTCCCACTGATGGGGTGCAGCTGTGGGACCCTATTTTCAGAGATGATGTCCTCCACCCAACTCTCAAAAAGCTGAAAGGGTCTTCAGTAGAGATGGATAGTCGAGCTGGGCTATCAGACGGTCACCTCTGTAGCTGTAGTGTTATCTTTCTTACGGTTCTAATGTGTAAATGTGTTATGATGTCCAAGATGGGGACCAGGATGTGGAAATGATAACAAAATAGGGAACATGATAGGAGACATTTTTACAATACAGACCTGCATCCCATCGAATGTTAAGGGCATATAGAGACAATCAACTTGTATGTAGACTAATCCAAGGTCCAGGTTCTATTGGTGCAATGCCCAGATGCCAAAATGTAACATCTTTCTGAACATGCAGATGGATAGGGATTCTTTATGCATGGTGATGTCAACTTCCCGTATAGGAAAACAGAGTAATGGCTGTAATAGAATACCATAAAACAGATTCCAGATTTTGTTCTATATAGTCAGTGTGTGATGACACATAAGGCACCAAATACAATATACCGGTAGTCCTATAATCTAACACTAATCAATATAATGGCCCTTTCTAAATTCTTCAGTCTTCCTTTCTAGATCCCGATATACTCCCTGGATAAAAAGAAAAAAAGAAAGGGTCAAAGTCCTAGAATTCAGAAGACTAATGTAAAAATGGAAGATGGACTTCAATTGGTTGTGTTTATATGTGATCTGAGGTCCTTAAATTAGATTGTGACTAGATGCTCCATATGTGCACATACGTGAGAACAAATAATGGATAACCATCCCCCACCTACCAATTCTTCAGATTATAATGACATATTACAATGCAGACGTTACAACATTACAAATTGTAATGGTCCCAGTGATCTAAAATGGCGGAGTTTGCTCCACATTTTTCTGTATCACTCACTTCAAAACCTGCCAATCCATATTTTTTCAATTTTGCACCTTAATGCTAAATGTGCGGCAATATTATGCCAGTGCAAGTGTTTAAGCATGGCAATGCACTTCCAATGTTAGATCAGATCAATGTGTCAAATAATTCAAGTCAAGTAAAACAAATCTATTTTAGAAAACTGGTATTTTTTATCATGTTAAAAATGATTGTCACAGAAACTTATTTGATGTATGGGTGGCACAGTGACTGCAGCGCTGGGGTCCTTGGTTCAAGTCCCACTAAGGACAACATCTGCAAGGAGTTTGTATGTTCTTCCCGTGCTTGCGTGGGTTTCCTCCGGTTTCCCACACTCCAATAACATACTGATAGGGAATTTAGATTGTGAACCCCAATTGGGACAGTGTTGCCAATGTATGTAAAATGCTGTGGAATTGATAGCGCTATATAAATATTATTATCTCCAAGTGGATGTCTCCATGTTTGCTGCATGGAGTTCTCTGCGTCCAACATTCCGCCATGTGACCTCACATAGAACCTTCATCACCCAAGTCTACACATTCTAACAGCAAAGACTGAAGCAATGTATAGTGCGTTACAGCCACAATCAGGACATTTGGAGGGTAAAGCTATGTTCACACAGGTTGTTTTTGGTGGGGTTTTTTTTTGCATTTTGTTTTATTTGTTTTATGCAAATACATGGTAACAAAAAACTGCTTGTTATCATACTAGCAAAACCTATGAGATTCCAGAAATCTCCTGCACACGCAGACTCACACCGACTTTTATTTTTCCTTACTGAACTGGCAAAATGCTGCGTTTTGTAAAGAAGCAGCATGCCTATTCTCTCAGCATTTGTTGTTGTTGTTTTTTTCACCATTGAAAGCCATGAGAGTAAAAAAACGCAGCAGTGCATTTTTTGGTGCGTTTTTTGCCGCTTTTTTTGTGAATGAAAGAAACTTTATTTAACATGTACTGTAAACAAATGACAGACTTAAAACCCAGTAACAAACGTGGCAAAAACTCAGCACAAAAACGCAGCTTGTTTCTTACTGCTAAAAGATCAGGTTTTGCTTCTAATCAAAGCACCAAAAACGCCTTGTGGGAACATAGCCTAAGCGTTCATGTTGGCACAAGTTTAACTGATTGAAAACCCTGTTAGGCTATGTGCGCACAGTGCGTTTTTCGCGGCATTTTTGCACGTTTTTCGGGTGCGTTTTTGGCCTCAAAACTGCAGGATTTTGTTTCCCCAGCAAAGTCTATGAGTTTTCATTTTTGCTGTCCGCACACACGGTTTTTTTTCCTGCGTTTTTGAGTTAAAAAAAAAATGGACATGTCAGTTCTTTCCTGCGTTTTTCTGCGTTTTCCCCCCATGCAATGCATTGGAAAAACGCAGCAAAACGCAGAGATCAAAAACGCAGCAAAACGCAGCCAAAAACGCACCAAATCGTGGCAAAAACGCATGCGTTTTTTGATGCATTTTTTCGACGCAGGTGCGTTTTTGTGCGTTTTTAGCGGCCAAAAACGCACAATAACGCAGCGTCAAAAAGACGCAGTGTGCGAACCTAGCCTAAAGCTCCTCATTTACCTGTGTTGTTGATCCCGGATCCTCCACTCTCCTCGTCTTCACCTTCTGAGATGAGTCATCAATCCTGGATCCACCGCCCTCTTTGTCTTCACCTCTTGACTTGAACCTCTGAGTCCACAATCCTCGAGCGTCCACTCTCATTATCTTCACCTCCAGATATGACAATGTATCTTCAATCCTGGATCCTCCGCTGTTTGTCTTCTGAGATGACCATCTGTGTCCTCGATCCTTTGCTCTCCTCAACTTCATCTACTGAAATGAGCATTTGTCTCCTGTACACCAACTTCTATAGATTCTCAGTCATTGTGACATCACGCTGTGGGGTAACAATGGCCACCTGTATTAGATGATGTCACATATGTGACCATGAGGGACATCTCCTGTTATTAACATTGATGACAAGTAGTAATTATATAGGAGAACATATTGGTTAGGATCAAGCCTGTGAGGAGCCTGGTGATTAAGAGTCAAAAGTAAAATATGTTTATTTTGTCTGAAAAATCTAAATCTAATATATAACGCTGAATGTGTGTGTGTGTGTGTGTGTGTGTGTGTGTGTGTATGTACAGTACAGACCAAAAGTTTTTTGACACATTTTCTCATTCAAAGAGTTTTCTTTATTTTCATGACTCTGAAAATTGTAGATTGGACAGGACAATGACCCCAAACACACCTCCAGGCTGTGTAAGGGCTATTTGACTAAGGAGGAGAGTGATGGGGTGCTACGCAAGATGACCTGGCCTCCACAGTCACCAGACCTGAAACCAATCAAGATGAAGGCAAAAGGGCCTACAAGTGCTAAGCATCTCTGGGAACCCCTTCAAGACTGTTGGAAGACCATTTCGGGTGACTACCTCTTAGGCCCCCTTCACACGTCCGTGAAAATAAGGGTGAACAGGATGAATGACAAGAAAAATTGTGTTTGTGGCAAAAAATGGTGGTGTTGCTTTATAAAATTACATTAAAAATAAAGAAAGAAAAAATGTCTTTATAAAAGTAGTAGTGAAGAAAAAAGTGGAAATAAAAGGGGGGTGTAAACTATTTTACTAATAAAAATAAAAAGTAAAAATAAATAAAATAAAAATCATGAGTGCTGTGTTATAATAGAAAATGCGGTGTAAGAATGAATATCTGGGTTGAGCGTTCAGCGAATGAGTGATAGAGATTGTTACAAAAAGGAGTGTGTACGGTTTATGCAAAAATCTTCAGAATACGTAAATGAAAATTATATGCATGTGGAATGTCCCCCATGCTTTGTAAAAAATCATTTGTGAAAACATAAATAAAATATATATTATATATATATATATATATATATATATATATATATATATATATTAAAAAAAAATAAATAAATATATGTGTGTATATATATATATATATATATATATATATATATATGTATAAAATCAACGTGGAAAGGTGCAGCTGGAATGGAGACTTCAGGTATTGTAATTAAAATCCAAAATTTATTGCAAATGGATTAAAAAAGTTTCCAGAGTTCAATAGCAAGGTGCAGACATCACGCTAAACAGACTACGCGTTTCGGCGGAGACAATATGCCGCCTTCTTCAGAGTCTCAACGGTTTCCTAGCAGCTATTTTACCATGAAGGCCTGCTGCACAAAGTCTCCTCTTAACAGTTGTTCTAGAGATGAGAAGGTGTGTCCAAACCTTTGGTCTGTAATGTATATATATATACTAGCTGTACTACCTGGCTTCGCCCGGGTTAATCACTGTTGTTAACAAAATAGAATGTATTAACAAAAATGTATTCTGCACACAAAAACCACAAAATAAATATATAGAAATGTAATTATTAAAAGGCAAAAACTAGCTAATAGAAGCATTTCACAACACATATTTCAACACCACAGATATTCCACACAGATTTAACTAAATTGGCCAAGAAATGTGCTCCGTCTGTCTCTTTCCCCGTCTCTCTTTCCCCGTCTGTCTCTTTCCTCTGTCTGTCTCTTTTTTTTGTCTGTCTCCATCTCTCTCTCACTTTCCCCATCTGTCTCTTTCTAGGTCTGTCTCTTTCCCAGGTCTGTCTCTTTCCCAGGTCTGTTTTTTTCCCCGTCTGTCTCCCCGTCTCTTTATCTGTGTCTTTTCTTGTCTGTCTCTTTCCCTGTCTGCCTGTCTCTGTCTGTCTCTTTCCTTGTCTGTCTCTATTTCTCTGTCTTTTTCCCCATCTGTCTCTATGAAGGTCTGTGTCTTTCGCCATCTATTTTTGTCTGTCTCTCTGGTTGTCTCCTCCTTCCTTGTCTGCCTGTCTCTGTCCCTGTCTGCATGTCTGTCTGTCTGTCTCTTTCCAAGTCTGTCTCTTTCCAGGTCTGTCTCTTTCTAGGTCAGTCTCTGTCTGTCTCTCTATCTGTCTCTGTCTGTCTCTTTCACCGTCTGTCTCTGTCTCTTTCCCTGTCTCTCTGTCTCTGTCTGTCTTTCTGTCTGTCTCTCTGTCTGTCTCTCTGTCTCTCTCTGTCTGTCTCTTGTCTGTCTGTATGTCTCTCTGTCTGTCTCTGTCTGTCTCTCTGTCTGTCTCTGTCTGTCTCAGTCTGTCTGTGTGTCTCTCTGTCTGTCTCTCTATCTGTCTCTGTCTGTCTCTGTCTGTCTCTCTCTATCCGTCTCCCCACCAACATCTTATTACCTCACAAATAAGCTTCTTATACTATGAATGTCTTTTGCTCCTATAGCAACCAATCACAGCTCCTACTAATAACCTGTAGTTCCAGGCTCCATTTACTTTAATGGAGCCATGTTTTTTGGAGAGTAACTATAAAGCGCGGGGTTACATTTTCCTGTCAAAACATAGTCTACGACGTTCCCTGTGTCACATGAGGTGTCTATGCAAAATATCGTGATTGTAAATGCGACGGTGCGGATACACTTTTCGTTTCACTTTTTCCTCATTATGTAGATAGGGGCAAAATTGATTGGTAAATTGGAACACGCGGGGTTAAAATTTCACCTCACAATATAGCCTATGACGCTCTCGGGGTCCAGACATGTGAGTGTGCAAAATTTTGTGGCTGAAGCTGCTACGGTGCAGATGCAAATCCCGGACATACACACACACACACACACACACACACACACACACACACACACACACACACTGTGTAGACAGTACTTTGCATTGCAACACTTTTAGGCAGGCATGGCAAAAATGGAAATTTAATAGAAGCGTAAATGTATTATAAATCTAATTATTTTTTTTATCAATTGAGAAAATATAAATGTAGTGAATAAAAATTAAATTAAATCTAATCGATATTTGAAGTGACCGTCCTTTGACTTCAAAACAACCTGAAAACATCAATTCTTCAAGGTACCCTTGTACACAAATATAGAAGGAACTCAGGAAGGTTATTCTAAAGATCTCGGAGTACTAACCCCACATGTGGATGTGGCTTGTGCAAATCCTTTTGTCTCTTTCTGTAATCCCAGACAGACTCAAACGATGTTTTGATCAGAGCCCTGCGGGGGCCAAATCATCACTTCCAGGATCCCTTGTCCTTTTTTTTTTTTTTTTGCTGAAGATAGTTCTTAATTAGTGATAGGATAACCCAGACTGTAAAATCCGGGATCAGTGCTGGATACTTAGGGGTGCTTCACACATAGCGAGCTCGCTGCCGAGATCGCTGCTGAGTCACGCTTTTTGTGACGCAGCAGTGACCTCATTAGCGATCTCGCTGTGTGTGACACTGAGCAGCGATCTGGCCCCTGCTGCGAGATCGCTGCTCGTTACACATAGCCCTGGTTCGTTTTCTTCAAAGGCGCTCTCCCACTGTGACACACAGATCGCTGTGTGTGACAGCGAGAGAGTGACAAATGAAGCGAGCAGGGAGCAGGAGCCGGCGTCTGGCAGCTGCGGAGGCTGGTAACTAAGATAAACATCGGGTAACCAAGGTGGTTACCCGATATTTACCTTAGTTACCAGCCTCCGCAGCTCTCACGCTGCCTATGCTGCCGGCTCCGGCTTTCTGCACATGTAGCTGCTGTACACATCGGGTTAATTAACCCGATGTGTACTGTAGCTAAGAGAGCAAGGAGCCAGCGCTAAGCAGTGTGCGCGGCTCCCTGCTCTCTGCACATGTAGCTGCATTACACATAGGGTTAATTAACCCGATGTGTACTGTAGCTAGGAGAGCAAGGAGCCAGCGCTCAGTGTGCATGGCTCCCTGCTCCCTGCACACACAGCTAAGCGGTGTGCGCTGGTAACTAATGTAAACATCGGGTAACCATACCCGATGTTTACCTTAGTTACCAGTGTCCGCAGCTTCCAGACACCGGCTCCGTGCAAGCGCAGCGTCGCTTGCACGTCGCTGCTGGCTGGGGGCTGTTCACTGGTCGCTGGTGAGATCTGCCTGTTTGACAGCTCACCAGCGACCATGTAGCGATGCAGCAGCGATCCTGACCAGGTCAGATCGCTGGTCGGATCGCTGCTGCATCGCTAAAGTGTGAAGGTACCCTTAGTATTCGTGCACCGACATCAGATCTGGAGATCTCAGGGAAATCCGTGTAACTATCAGCCATCCAGATAATTACAAAAAATAAAGGAAAAACAAAGCAAATAGGAATAAGCAGAAGCGTTATTGAAGCACCCAACGGGGCCTGGGGGGACACTTGTCGCCGGGCCAGTGAAGGGTCGGGGGATTTCACGGGTGGCCTGATCGGTTTCGTGACCCTGAGGTGTCCACGGAAGGGGATGGATGGGATAATGGGGGTAGCAGTGGATGAGGGTGAGAATGATTGTCTCGTGACACCACCTGCGGTATGCGACCAGGGATTAGCCGCTGCTGCTGTCACTGTCCTCCAGGGCGGATGGTTGTAGCAGAAAAGATGGTTCTGCTCCCCACAGGTGGATCGGGCCCCGGGGAGGATGATGAGGGGAGTAGTAATGGCCGTTGGCGCTGAAGCACGGGGCGACAGCAGTAACAGGCTGACACAGTGTCTGCAGTTCCAGGTGTCTTTACTTACTGTTCCACTGCTGCCCCAGAGAACCGGTCATCGCCGTGATGGGCCCCAGTCGATCCCGGATCCGTGGGAGGTCAGACCCGGTACAGTGGTCGGTGGACCCTTCCTGCTTGCGCCTTTAGAGATGGATTCCGTGGCCTGAAGCTACTTGGGGACCCCGGTTCTTTATGTATTGACTCCTGACCTGTATGCAGGTGTCGCTGGTCCGTGGTGGGGCCTGACTGAGATCTCGACTCCGGACCCTATATGGCACTGTGCTCCGGGAACTTTGGTGGCCAGAGGGACATGCAATCCCCCTGTCCTGCAGATTCTGGTGATTCAACTTGAAGTTTATTCTACCCTAGGATTCTGCACCCTGCACTGGCAACCTGGTTGTGTGTATGAGTTGGCATGTTGGCCCACCTACTGTCTCCTCCCCATAATCCTATAGAATGTAAGCCCGCAAGGGCAGGGCCCTCTTCCCTCTGTACTAGTCTGTCTACTGTAACTTGTATATGTATTTTGTATGTAACCCCCTTCTCATGTACAGCACCATGGAATCAATGGTGCTCTATAAATAAATAATAATAATAATAATAATGTAGTGGAACCGGTACCAACCTCCTCTGGATCCAGGATGAGTACCGCATCTTAAGTGAGGTGCAGTACCCTGTGGCGACTGAGGCCTCAGTGGCGCCAAATTATACTTAACAAGTTTCCTGCGCAGCTGTAACACTACTTCCACGGCTGCTCATTACCCTCCTGCGTGTTCACTGCTTCTCCTGACTAAATATGAAAATTGCATGTGAGTGGTGTGGTCATGTGATGACTGCTGGAACCAGAATGCAGAGCTGAATCCTGACAGGGAGTATATTACATGCTATTAGGATTGGGCTTCAGTGCTTAATTTTATTGTTAAAGGGGTTGTTCAGGTTTATGATGAAAGTCTGTAGTCACTTTTATTCCTCCCCTTCTTTCCATACTGTGGCAGTATTTTTTCCTCCCCTCACCCTCCCCCATACTGTGTCTAAAGATGACCCCCACCCTCCGTTGTTCCTCTTCGGTGTCTTCAGCTCTGTGACTTGACTACTCACCACCACCGCTGCTTACCGCCTCTGTGGGCTTCCGCACTGATGATTGATGTCAGCAGTGTGATCAGCTAACCTGATCACAGTACTGAAGTCACACTGACCTGGAAGTCAGCGCCGGTGGTCACAGGGTTCAATTATACTGGCGTCTGAAAGACACCAGTACAATTGGTCTCAGGGAGCCGTGTGCTGCACTTTCTCTGAGTCCGTCTGTCAGCTTGACACTATGGAGGGCGCAAGACACAGCGTCTGGAGAGATTCTCAGAGCATGGCATCAGGTGGACTGACGGCGCCCCCCTAGAACTGCGCTCGGGGCACATACCCTGCCAGCCCCCCTAGATACGCTTCTGGGTTAGTTCTCCAAGATATTTGGAACAACCTCCCTGCCAAGTTCCTTCACAAATTATGTACAAGGAAACCTAGAAGAATTGATGCTTTGATGCTATTCTGAAGGCAAAGTGTGGTCTCACCAAATATTAATTTCATTCAGATTACTCTTCTGTTTATTCACTTTCATTAAGTTAATAAAAAATAAACTATTACCACTTTTATTTTTAAATATTTCTAACTTTTTAGCATTTTTTCAGGACTTGACTAAAACTTTTGAACAATACTGTATATAAATATAAGAAAGGCCCTTGTTACTCATACCAACCAATCAGAGCTCAGTTTACTCCATAAAATAAATTCGTTCTTGGAATAATTGCTAAAGGTAATAAGGACAGTTTGACTATTAAACAAGTTTCATGAATGAGGCTCAATGTGAACCCTACTCTATATCTTTATAATATCAGACTAGAGTTCTCCTGATTCTTCAGTTTGTGCTACTCATTAAAGGGAACCTGTCAGGTCCCCTTTGACCTCCAACTCCAGAAGCATTCACAGCCTTAGGACTGCCAGAATCCAGCCCGTTGGGCTGTCCAGATCACAGCAGACGGAGGAGATTGGCACAATCTTTGTGGAGACCACAGTATATGTTGTGCGCTCACTTTCTCCCTGTCACCCGCTCTGTGTTCAGCGCTAGTTGAGCCGTGACACTGGGCTGACAGGAGGATTGAACGTAGAATATACGGGTTCTTTTCAGGTCCTGACTACAGTCCATACATTCTACTGTCTTCAGCTAATAGCAGTGGCGTACTGCCAATAGAGGCAGGCGATGCCCCTACTAGGTGTCAATGTCAGCACTGGGCCCTCTGCTGAAGATCGCACTTTCAAATATACCGCTGTCTGTGCTCTCTGAGAGCTTAGCACAGCGGTAATGTCACTACTGTTTGCCTGCTTTGCTGAGATGTGAAGAGCACAGACCCAATATGGTGGCACAGCAATATGAGGGCAAAGTATATGGTGGCACAGCAATATGGGGGCAAAGTATATGGTGGCACAGCAATATGTCGGCACAGCAATATGGGGGCAAAGTATATGGTGGCACAGCAATATGTCGGCACAGCAATATGGGGGCAAAGTATATGGTGGCACAGCAATATGGGGGCAAAGAATATGATGACACAGTAATATGGTGGCACAGCAATATGATGGCACAGTATACGGTGCACAGCAATATGGCGGCACAGTATATGAAGACACAGCAATATGGTGGCAGCATATATGGCGGCAAAGCAATATGGTTGGACAACAATATGGTGGCACAGCGATATGTGGGCACAGCAATATGTGGGCACAGCATTATGTGGCATAGTATATAGAGGCAGAGTATATGGGGACACTGCAATATGGTGGCATAGCAATGTGCCGCCACAGTATATGGGGCAGAGCAATTTGGTGGCACAACAATATGGTGGCAGAGTACATGGCGGCAGAGTATATGGGGTCACAGCAATATGATGGCATGGCACAGTATATGGGGGCACAGCAATATGGTGGCACAGAATACGGCGGCACAGTATATCTGGGCACAGCAATATGGCAGCACAGTATATGGGGCACAGCAATATGGTGCCTAGTATATTGTGGCACAGCAATTGGCTGGCACAGCAATATGGTGGCATCCTATTATGGTGGCATAGTATAAGGGGCACAGCAATATGGCAGCACAGCAATATGTGGGCAGAGTATATGGGGCACAGTATACAGTGGGGCACATTAGACAGTGGAGCACTATGGCAGCTGTCCTCGGTGACACGTTCAACAGTTGAGGATCTCTGCAGTCACCAACAAAATGGCTTTGCACTGTGATGCTAAACTTCATTCTCCCTTATCCTTTTGGAAACACCCAGAAGTGAAGGGGGAGGGGACATCACACACAGGAGAGCAGATTCCACCCACTTTTACTGTAGCTGTAATGTGAGCTAGTGTGTCGCCGTGGGCAAGCCAGGGGACACAGGTCACACACCACCACACCCTACATCCCAGGTAGGAACATCAAAGCTAACCAAAAATCCTTGTTGCCTTCCTCCAGAGGCTGATGATACACACCAGGGGGTGGGCCAGGCGGTTGGCTCTGCCCACCGAGGAGTTCACAGCTCTGGAGGCGGGAAGAACCAGGCAGTTGAGTTTAGGAGAAGGAAGTGGAAGGAGGGGAGGAGTAGCCCAGGCAGGGCTTGAGAAAACAGCTAAGTGAAAGTGAAGGAAGAAAAGTAGTAAAGGAGGAAAGCAAGAGTGGTGACAGAACAGAAAGAGCGTGCAAAAGCCTGAGGTAGCCCAGCTGTGTGCGGGACAGGTCAGCAAGGTCAGCAACGGCGGTGACTGTCTGGAGGGGGACCGTTTGGAAGTTCCTGGAAGGACCCCGGAGGCTGTGTGCCCGGCGGTCTGGAGCAGTGTTCCGAAGGACAGTCAGCACCAGGGCAGGGGCCTCTCGTACCCCGGCAAGGCTTGGAGTCGCCATAATTTGCCGAATCCGTCAGTGAAGGGGACGCAGATCCCCCAACAACCAAGTCCCGATTGAAGGCAACAGCCCAGCCAGTGTAAGAGAGACACCGCCACCGCCAAGGCACCAGTTTCTTAGGGCCAGTGCCTGCGGGCAAAGAGTAGAGCTCCCCCGGTCCAGCTTGAAGCCGGGGAGCGGGTTACCGGTGGGGACCCATCGCAACCAACAAGTACACAAAGGTGCAAGGAAGAGGGACATCACCGTCACCTACCGGGAGAGCAAGTGCAGCCGTCCGTGGGACCGTCTGACCAGCCGTTTGGTTTACCGTAAAAACTGTGTCCACGTCTCAGGCTGAGTGAGTACCACAGTGCCGCAAGGCACAGCGCTGCCCCCGCGTCCCTGCGCCCACCAGGCCCTGCACCTCCCAAGCCATCACCGGGCCCCGGGATCACCAACCCCTACCCACGGAGGGGCAACACAACACCTGGCTGCTCTGCATCACCATCCCCGGGATCCCCCTATCGAGCAGCGGTGGTGAAATCACCACAACCGTGGGTGGCGTCACGGACAACAAACAATCCCCACACCCAACAAACCCCCTTTCACTCACGGGCGAGGAGTGCTGCTCGAGAAACCCCCGGGATCCGGCCCATGGCTCGAGCCACCACTGAGCAGCAGCCGCCGGACCCGAGCAGAAGGGGTGAGCGTGGTGTGCCGACACCCTCCTCCCCGCCCGCGACACTAGTTGTATAGGTTTTCAGCAGCTGCTCCCCCCAATGTTTAAGAGTGGAAAATATCTAAGTTTGAAATTATTTTTTCTATTTTGGTCAGTTAAAAACAAAGGATAATATGTAAGCAAAACATTACTACTTTACATTTTTTCAGTTATTGAAAAAATTGTTTTTTTGATGACACTTTCCCTTTTAGCTGTGCATCATGAAGTGACAGTTGAGGGCCATTGCTTCAACCATCTCCACCTCAGATTACACCCAAACCACCAGTCACATCACCCTGAAGCCAGTCAGTGGCCTCAGTGGTCATATGATTAGTGGATTTGAGCTCATGTCCTTCAGTCTGGTGGAAACGGCCGGAGCAGCAGCAATACAGGAGTGAGCTCATTATGGAGTAAGTAGACCTAATTCTTTTCTATCATAAGCATCCCTTCCTATTTCTAACTTTTAAATATGAGCAGCAAACTGCTATAAATAGTGAATATCTTACATTAGTCTGGAAAGCAAAGTCTGCGTGGACCAGGAAGGGGCTCCCAGATGCCAGCTGTAAAACTCGTCGCTCCACCATCGCAAATTCCTCACCAACATCAAGCACGGTTCTTTTGCAGATGAATTTAACAGCAAAGTCTTTGCAGGTAGATGGATCCTCCGCCAGCAGGACCGCTCCAAAACCTCCTCGGCCCAGCATATGATGGAACAACAATCTCCTTCTGATGTTATCAGAGACTGGGCTGCTGGAGCCGGATGGCCGAGCATCGCTGCCTCCTGGAAGCAGAAGAAATTGAGAAACTACTATATATATATATATATATATATATATATATATATATATAATGTATATTTATGACTTATTTTTAAAATAGGTCATCAGTATAAGGCCCAGCAGACAGCTCCACCAATCCATGGTGGTTCAAATAGTGCAAGGAAGACAGCAACTCTGCATGTTGTTTAGTGGCCGCTGCTGGGTCCTGCAGATCCACTCCAGTTCTCTTCAGCCATTACTAAACAGTGTACAGGGCTGTGCTTCTTTGTGCCTGGCCTCTGACACCCACCCGGTGGTGTTAATAGTTAATCGGTGGGGATCCAATACCCGGTACCCCACAGATCATCCTGTTATCACTTCAGCGTGGGTGCAACTATGGGCGAGCTAGTAACTATGGGCGAGCTAGTCATTTCTGATGCCCCAGCACGCCACATTGAAAGAGGGGGTCCTGCCTGGATGTATAGACTTTTGCTGCAGAAGCGATACACTTGGGAAACACATGATACTGATGGCTTTGGCTGGCCAGGACCTGATATTAACCAGTGCAGTGAAGGAGACCACCTGTTCTTTAAAAACGTTATCTTACTGCACAACCACTTGATGGCAACTATATACAGCAGATAGCAGATACACAACTTCTCGTATGTTTCTTCTGTTACATAGAGTATCTCCACACATAATATCATCATTACATCTTCAACCTCACTTATTCCTGCCTGCAATAGTCTCATTTGCTTCATCACCACCTAGCTCAGTACAATGGCACTGGTCCTGCATGCCGCCGGATACTCTGAGTGCACTAACAGCGCTGCTCTGTGCTGCTGGCTCTACTGACCTGAGCTGGCAACAGAGCAGACACTTGAACTGAGCAGATTGCACAGTACACAGCGAGCAGTGAGGGACACAGCAGAGATGGAGCAGCCACTGAAACAAGTGTCACTGATGATTCTTTGTTTCAAGGAAGTGTCAGAGTCTGTGACAGTGACCGCAACCTCTACCTCCTGATGATGTTTTGTTTCAGTATTGCAGCATGCAGTGGGATCCTCAAACAAAGCATCATCTGACAGGAAGTAGGGAAAAAAATCTATGGCAGTTAGATAGTGTAGTCAAGTAAGGGTAGGACATTTTTTAACACAGCAATATTAGAAATTAGATTAGGGCAATATATAGGGATTTCGATTTAAATATTTTCAGCCTTTGGACAACCTTTTTAAGATCAGGATTAGCTTATTAGAGCAACAGCTACAGAGAGAAAATTTACTTCCATTCTTCCTGCGTCTGCTCGCTTTTTGTTATTATGGTATTATCGGGGTGGTACTGAGAGCTCTTACAGTTACCACTCAGTAGACTGTGAGCAGCAGCTGTAATCACTCCCCAACACATTGACTGGCAGTTTACTCTGCAGTGTGTGTAAGCAGTGTTTCTATGCAGAGGAGGCTTTCAGTCAATGTGCTGTAGAGTAATTACAGCCGCTGCCACAGTTTGGAATGCATTGACTGTTACAGCTTCCTCCGCCGACCCTAAGACTGAAAGCAAGAGGCTGCAGGGAAGATATAAGCTAATTTTCCACCTGTAGCTGCACTTTCACTAAAGTAGGCAGGCCAGGCTATAAGGCCATGTGCACATGTTGAGGATTTGGTGAGATTTTTCTCTCAATATGTGTGAGCCAAAATCAGGAATGGACCAATCAGAGGAAAAGTATATTATAGAGACACGAGCACCAATTCTGCATTTTTTTTTACCCTCTCCTGGTTTTGGCTTACAAATAATGAGGTAAGAAGCTCACCAACTACTCAACATGTGCACGTGGCCTAATACTATTTACCATCAGGTTAACCCTGTATCTGCAGGTAAATAGCTTTTCCCAACATGACAGGTTCGCTTTTACACCATAAAATAGACTGAAAAATTGACATGTATCAGACTATTTAGTCTCCATGTAATGAGAACAAATGCAGAAATAAGTTCAGAGATTCAGAAAAGGAAAAACTTTATTTATTAAAAAAAAATAAAGTTACACATGAAATTAAAGAAAACAGTTTCCTCTATTATTACAGAACAAAATAGAGAAGAATGCCTATAATGGATCAATAACATATCCATGTGTCTCCTGGAAAACAAGCAATGTCAGTTTCATGGGGATGCCACAATCCCTACATTTACCTGATAAGTCATTTCATAGAAAAAACTGCAACATTTGCTTTGGTCATTTACCCCTTCAGGACCAGGAAAGTTTTAATTTTTGTAACTTTTTGTTTGTCTTCTTTCAAAAATCATAAAACTTTTACTTTTCCAGTGACGCAGCTTTATTTTTGCACAGTTATTTGTAGTTTTTAATTTATCAAACAATGTACTGAATAATAGGAAAAAATCCAAGTGAGATGAAATAGTGACAAAAATTGAAATCCCACCATTGTTTGGGGGTTTTATGGAGTTCATTACATGATTAAAATAACTTATGAGATGAAGATTCTCCAGGTCACTACGATTATGGTGATACCAAACTAGCGAGGAGTTTGTTTTCTATTTAAGTAAAAATTTGTAAAAAAAATGGGTGTTTGTTTTGTTATTTTCTGACATTTTTATTTTTCCGTTAATGGAACTGTTTCAGAGCTTGTATTTTTTGGGGGAGATTGACAGCACCATCCAGATGGTTTACAACAGTGATTGCTGTTGTTACAGTCAGAGGTTGGCTGTATAACACAGCTGGCATCACACTGTAAAGACAAAGGCTGGCTGTATAACACAGCTGGCACCTCCCTGTAGAAAAATTGGCTGGCTGTATAACACAGCTGGCAACTCCTTGTAGAGACAAAGGCCGGCTGTATAACACAGCTGGCATCTCCCTGTAGAGACAGAGGCTGGCTATATAACACAGCTGGCATCTCCCTGTAAGACAGAAGGTCGCTTTACATGCAACGACGTTGCTAACGCAATGTCGTTGGGGTCACGGAATTTGTGACGCACATCCGGCCTCGTTAGCGACGTCGTTGCGTGTGACACTTACGAGCGACCGCTAACGAGCACAAATACTCACCTTATCATTGATCGTTGACACGCTGTCCAGTTCCCAAATATCGTTGCTGCTGCAGGTACGATGTTGTTCGTCGCTCCTGCGGCAGCACAAATTGCTATGTTGGACACCGCAGGAACAAGGAAAATCACCTTACCTGCGGCCGCCGGTAACGGGGAAGGAAGGAGGTGGGCGGGATGGTCGTCCCGCTCATCTCCACCCCTCTGCTTCCATTGGGCGGCCGCTTAGTGACATCGCTGTGACGCCGCACGAACCGCCCCCTTAGAAAGGAGGCGGTTCACCGGTCACAGCGACGTCGCTAGGCAGGCGATGTTGTGCGCCACGGGAAGCGATTTGCCCGTGACGCACAGCCGATGGGGGCAGGTACGCACGCTAGCGATTTCGCTAGTGAGACTGCAGCATGTAAAGCACCCTAGAGACCGGATGTATAACACAGCTGGCAGCTCCCTGTAGAGATAGAGACCGGGTGTATAACACAGCTGGCACCTCCCTGTGAATGGGGCTTAGCTCCTGAACCCTTTCCACACTTACAGATCCCAGCACAGATGAGCAGTTAAGTAATTTTGCCCTAAGAAGTAAAAGCCCAGAATGCAGGCAGAAGAGGTTAAAGGGTTTGGCACATAAACAACATTTATCAGCAATCTTTAAAATATATGAAAAATGGATGAGATAGGTCTGCCCCAGAGTTGCCACATCTCCAACAACAGTTGGGGATATTGGGGTTAAGTTTATGTAATAGGGAGGCAGAGTGATTGTTAATAGATCTGGTTACCAAAAGTAGTTCATGTAGAATTATCAGACTGACACTGTTCTTTGGTATTTTCTTACCCCCCCCCCCCCCCCGCTCCTTCCCCTTTTATATCAATGTTCTGTCTTGTCTTGGCTGATGTATAAATGTAAAGATGAGGTGAACTCTTCAGAGTTGAGTTCATCCGCTGTTGCCTATAAATTCTTTACCAAAACTGTATTGCATTGATTTTAATTGTTTTCTGCTTTATTTTGTAATTCTGTCAATTTAACTTTGTAAATTCAATAAAAATTCAATTGTTAAAAAATGTAAAAAATATGAAAAATGTTTGACCGCTGTTGGTCCCACTATGTGGACCCCTACTAATCCTGAAAATGATGGACCAATATTCCCTTTACAGCACCACTATAGAGTTTTGTTTCTTTATTGGGCCTCTGCAGTGGTGCTTTCAATGTAAGTCTCCTGCCCCCGGTCTGATACTCATCTTCTGACACCTTCATTCTTTTCCAGCATCGCTCCAGTCTGTCTCTGGCAAAAGGTGACCAGCTGTTCCAGTGTTTCATAGAGCGCGCCAGAGGTCACTTTCCAATACATCTCTATGAGAGCCATGATCTGGCCTTGTTCTGGCTCTCATAGAGATGCACTGAGCGCTTTTGACGTAACTTCTTACTTTCGGACAGTCATAATTTATGGGCACAAGATGGCGCCACAAGACTGGAGCGACAGCGGTAAAAGTTGACGCTGCTGGAAGGTGAGTATAAGAACGGAGGTAGGGGAGTATATTTAAAGCGCCACTCCATCGCTGAATAAAAAACAAAAAACGCTGAAGTGGTGCTGTAAATGAAGTGATGATTACACATGTACATTACCGCCCCCTTCACTGTCTAAGGAACTGCTGGGGAGAGACAAGTACAAGATCCACAGGGTTATAAACCTTTGTGCTGAACATTTACATTAATCATAATTTTAGCAGGACACCATTAGATGAGAACATGTGATTTACATCATTAGTTTGGCCATTTCACATATACAGTACATTAAAAATAAAGAAGAGTTTTCTCAGTCTTTACACCTAGATAACAAAGCAGCATTAGACATAACATATGCACAGCATTCACAATTGTACAGTTCCCTTGGTAATTAGGAATACATTATCTACCTGAGCCTCGCTGGTCTTCCTGCAAGTCTTCTTTCTTCTGGACTTGTTCAGGTTTCTTGATGGATCTTGCCAAGACCAGTCTTCTCTTCTTGGCTTTACTGCAGTCTTCTTCCTTCTTCATGTCCATGGCTTTCTGCCCGGATGAAATCCTTTGCCGTTTTCTTCCCTGGCTCACTTTGGGAGACTTTTCTTTGTCCCCCGATGAGCTGAAGACGGCTGCTCTCTTCTTGGCTCCCATCTTCCGATGTGCCTCTATCTCTTCCTCCTTCTTCAGGACAGATTGTTTGGGCTTCTTGACTGAAGACTTCCTCTCATCATCAGATGGGTCATAGGCAGGTCTTCGTCTCTTCCCTCCTTCTGTCCTAAACTTCTTTTCTTTTGCATCCATATTATCGCTGTGCTCAGCAGACAACTCCTTCACCATCGCTGGTCACATCCAACTGTCACTCACTGACGATGTAAACATTCCAACTGCCCTGGCTGCACAGCAATACACCGGTCATGTGACCGGCAGCTGACCAATCATATTTATACTATGGATATACTTTAGATGAGATTTAATTATATAAATCTATGTCAGGTGTTTTGCTGAATACAAGGCACCACTATTACTTATAGCAGCAGATCTGCACCAACTGGCCATTTGTGTCTGCTACTACAGAACATCCTATGGGTGTAATCCATCAGATCTCAAAAAGATGAAAGATTTCCATTCCTGTATGTCCTATAGACATAAAGTATCTATTACTATTTATATATGGGATATGGTAAACATGGGTTATTTGCGATGACCACTCTTCTTTGTAAATTGTTCTTGTTATTATAATTTCCAATTGGTTTAATCTTTCTTTGCATTTTCATTGAGCACAATTTATGATTTATGTCACTGATTATGGCAACAAGAAATCGGCAATGATGAACTGAATAATATATTAAATACTGGTATAACTATCAGGTCATATAATCCAGTTTGTACGGAAAACAGTGACAAAACCATTACAGAAAGCAGCACCTTTCAGTGTTTTCATCATTTTCAATCATTTTATTGAATTTCTTCTACTTTAAGTAAATATTAAAGATTGTTCTTTCTAATATAATTAACAGATGTTATTGGTAATACATACATTATATATGCTATTGTGTTTTCCTGGTTTCCAGTTGAGCATTTTCCAAGTCAGCCATCCTCCATTCATCTACTCCTGGGTGCAGTGTTGGATTAACCCTTTAGGTCTCCGTCAGCGACTCAGGTTACTACATCTGATCCCTTCTGCTCAAGACATAATATTTATCCATGAAACCAACTTATAGTTCCTATTGCTTATATCACTGAGTAATATTCGTGTTGATTTACATTGAAAACACAATAAAAAAGGATTAAAAAAGTAACTTATGTATCCTGTGTTGTTTCCATACAGTTCTAAGGACCAAAATTTAAAGGGATTTTTTAAATATACAGTTAGGTCCATATATATTTGGACACTGACACAATTTTTTTTTTACCTGTTTCCTGAAACATATTCAAGTTACAGTTATATAATGGACATGGTCATAAAGTCCTGACGTTTAGCTTTTATTTGAGTCAAGAAAGGAAAAAGATACTGCATATATCGGGAAGCACACCCTAAAATCGTGTAAATAAATAGGATTTTATTGAATTGCAAAAGGGATTTAAAACACAATTAAAAACATACAACCCACACCTGGGTATCTCCATAAATCACAATAGTATACAGGGAATGTGCACTGCAGTCAACCAATTGTGCAAAACAACGTAAATCGCAACATCCCAATAATAATGTGGTACTGTTGAAGTAAGGGTCACCAATTCATCTATTGTATCAGGCCATAGTATGTTTCCCTAAAGTGAGGAGTCAACACACATCTCCATTATAGGAGAGAGCTGATGAAAAAGATAGCCCTAGGCACATACTATACAGACCGATGGTAGACCCAGCTGAATATAGCAACTTCAAACAGTGGAGACCCTGGCATACGCCCCACGCGTACAGATAGTGGTACACAATTCAATCCCCAATCCTCTTATATAGCATATAAACATAATTACATGTGACCAATAATCACCTGTGTGCTCTGGTCCGGACCAGTTGAAGCAAATAGTGCGGGGACAAATTAATGCATAGATGACATTCTTCAATTTGCAGTTAACATATGTTGTTAGTACCTGTTCCTTATTGTCCTGGAGGTTACAAAATTTGTGTCGGGTTATCTGCATACATTGGCAGACATTGCAATCTCCACAAGGGTAGGAACCTACGGGATTGTATCCCCTATTGAGTTTTATTTGGGGTTTCACAAAGTGGCTAATCATTAAAGGGTCTCTCAGGTTCGGTGCCCTCCGTACAGTTAAGAGGGGATATTCACTGACCACATTACATGTCTGAAGATCTGTGGTCAGGATGGGCCAAGGATTTTGTAAAATGTTTCTTATTTTATCCCACTGATTGTTATATGTGGTGATAAGTCTCACCTGCCGATCCTGTTTTTTGGCTTCGTCAAGATCAATGACGCTTGAGACTCCTGTTTGGCCCTCTGAAATGCCCTCGAGATCATATTTTTAGGGTATCCGCGTTCCCGAAACCTATAGGTTAGATTTTTTAGCCTGTAACCGAAACTCCCCATCATCAGTACAGTTTCACCTTGTTCTGAGGAACTGACCTGTTGGTACGTCAATCTTCGTGTGTATCAGATGTAAGCTGTTAAATTGAAGCAGGCTGTTTGTTGCCGTCGTCTTCCGGCATGAGCTAATTGTGAGTTTGTCATTGTTTCTTATAATCTCCAAGTCTAGAAAGTTGACCTTAAGGGGTGATATAGTGCAGGTTAAATAGATGTTGAGATCATTATCATTCAATTTCTCCAGAAGAACCATATTGTCCACATAACGTTTCCGGTTCCTTAATCTAGACAGTCATATCCCAGCATTTTCATGGTACAGATCATCACAGTTGACACATGCATTGTTGAACCCAGAAATCCTGTAAAGAGAAGTTCCTCATTTAATCCAAATGGTGTGATGGAATTTAATTTAAAAACCCATCTAGATTCCATCCGCAGTAACCACTTGTGGCAAGATCCCCCTCTTCCATTACCCTTAAACTTTTGTAACCCCAATACACGTATCCCTCTAGGATTGGACTTATGATGGTGGAGAAAGTGGGCGGCTATAGGGGTAAGAGACTTACCCTTCTTTTGGTCCGAAGCTGCCAGGTTAATAGTGGAAACATGTTTTTGGACTCTTTTCCTCAACTCCTGTGATGTTAGAAGTTATTAGAAAATGACATATTTAAATTAGGGGGGGGTGTTGGGGGGGGTTCTGTTTGTTTGGTTCTTTTTTATTCTAGGCAATGTTTGTTTTTGGTTTTGTTTGTTTTTGTCATTTGATCTTTATTAAAACAAAAATATACAGTATATAGAAATTATTAATCTTGCACATTTCAGTGTCCACTGGGGCTTTTTTAGATGTATAGTTTCAAGAAGAATATTTCAGCAAGATTGAGCCATAATTTCAGTAACACCTCTTTACACAGCTAATAAAGGATCCACCTTGCGTAATAGGCAATATCACAGCTCACCCTATTCCCCTTCCCCTCTCGATGACCTTTGCACACGCTCATTAGAGCCTTCATTACAAAAGATGGGGTTATGAGGGTCTGACCTTTGTGGCAAATGTTAAAAGTTAGATTCTAAAAAAGTGACAGTAGCCAGTGTGAAAATTATGAGTTTTAACCGTTTACAGTAAGGAAAAAAAAAACATTGCCAGAAGTTACAGAATAAAAATGCATTTAAACCTGAGTTTAAAAAGGTAATTTTCTGATAATGGCTTTCTTTTAGGGTGTTACAGTAATTTTATAGATTGTGTTCTCGACTGCAGGTAAAATGCTAGATCTGGGACTAAAAAGATGGTTCTATTTTTAATTATGAATTAAAAATGTAAGAAAATATCATTGCAACTGTTATATTTTTATTTAAAAATATTGACGTGCTGCAAATAAAGATATATTAAAAAAAAAAAAGTCAAATGTGTTAACTGAATACAAACTGATCTGTAAATATTGGTAGTGGCCAGTAAACTGTATACTGTGTTGTTTCACTTAATATTCTGTATATATTCTGAGTTGATAACCGCTGATCATGCTGGACCCCACAAATCTGAAATTGATGACCTGGTTAGAGGATAGGTCATCAATATCTATATACTGAACAACCACTGTAACTAAAGGGGGTGCTTGCGTGTGTACCCGCCCCCGTCGTTTGTACGTCATGGGCAAATCGCTGCCCGTGGCGCACAAAATCGTTTGAAGCCATCACACGCACTTACCTGCCTAGCGACGTCGCTGTTGCCAGCGAACCGCCTCCTTTCTAAGGTGGTGGTTCGTGCGGCGTCACTAAGCAGCCGCCTAATAGAAGCGGAGGGGCGGAGATGAGCGGCCATAATATCCCGCCCACCTCCTTCCTTCCGCATTGCCGGCGGCCACAGGTAAGCTGTGTTCGTCGTTCCCAAGGTGTCACACGTAGCGATGTGTTCTGCCTCGGGAATGACTAACAACCTGCGACCTCTACAATCAACGATATTTTGAAAATTAACGACTTGTCTACGATGGACGATAAGGTGAGTATTTTCCATCGTTAACGGTCGTTCCTTGCTGTCACACGCAACGGCATCGTTAATGATGCCGGATCTGTGACCCCGGCGATATATCATTAGATCCGTCATTGCGTGTAACGGGGCCTTAACTGTTAGCTAACTGTTTTGTTTAGATTGTTTTTCTGATTATTTTTTTTTGTGTGTGTGTGTTAAGTAACAAAGAATTTGTGTTTGTCCTTCTAGAAGTAATCAATGTCCTATGTTTACACATACCTATTCTGTAAAATAATCTGTCACCATGTTTTTGCTACCTCATCTGAGAGCAGCATATTGTAGGAAAATAGATCCTAATTCCAAAGATGTATCACTTAGTTTATTGGGTGCAGCAGTTGTGACACAATTGGAGTTTGTGACGGGGTATGCAACAGAGCAGTGAGGGACGCCAGGCCAAGGAACAATCCAAAGGGCTTTATTGGAACCACAAAGATAAAGCAGCAAACATAAATATAAATCCTTCAAATCTGCAAGGAGTCCACAACAGAAAAAACAAAAGATCCAGGGGCACCGCCTGGTATTCCGATGCCAGAGAAATTAGGGCAATGGTCCTTATATGAGTTCCTTGAGTCCAACAGGTGAACAACGAAACACAATCCCACGTGGCCGCGGATCTCCAGTCTGTAACAGCACACACACAGACCCCAGGATCCAGCCTCAGCTATGGATCCTAGTCCTTCTCCAGCCGAGCTCCAACTAACTGCTCTAACATGTTCTTCTCTCCTGGGATCAGCCCCTTAGGTGGGCATACCTCCCCCTGGCCATTTGATGCATGAATGGACTTTAGACTTCTGGCTCTGTTCTGTTTACCAAGTTTTAGATTGGAGAAGTCCCATGCTGAGAAGAACAATATATATATGCAACCCCCACCAAATCAATGACAATAGCTACTGCTGAAGCCTGATTGCAATATGATACAGGCTGGGGAAAGGTATGGTCACTTACATCCCAAGACATATTACTACAGCAAATACAGAGAGAAGGTAAAATACATCACATGGCATCTTATACAAAAAATATTGGATGGAGAAAACTACATACATCATGACAGAGTTCTTAGATGTTGCAGAGCACACAAAGCTAACCCCTTCCACCCTTCCGCTTTATATGTATATTGTCTATTGATAGCGAGCTGCTTATCAGAGAAGGGGGTGTGGTTGGACTAGGGCTCATGTGCCATGTCCAAGCAATGATAATCTCCTGATGATAAAACCTTAATTGTACACATCCTAATAAATAATACAAGGCTGAAATCTGTATCTCAGCCCCAACCTCTTGCTGTCCTTTACCTTTCATCCACCACAAAAAGTTAAAACCTTTTTGGTGCACCTCCCTGTTTAATATGTTCAGGAACTGTAGCAATTCCCATAATCTGTAATTTGTCATCCATTTTTTTTTTTTGAGCAGGCCTTCATTTATTAGCATTTTGCAAGCACTATAGCACCTTTCCCTTGCTTCTCTGCATAATTGTTCCTGCCATTGTCCAATGGCTTTAATGACCTGAACTGATAACCTGATATTACGTGATGCCTGTATTTAGTTTGACAGACAAAAGAACGGCCTTAAAAGACAAAAATGTGCTCCCCCTATTTCCTATAGTCAGTCTTGGAATCTCTGCTGCTAGATAAGGATTGCACTTTACAACAGGCAGTGGGCCACTGGCGGACATACTGCCGGTGCAATGGCACAAGGGCACCGAGCGGGAGGGGGCTCCCGAGATCTTGAAAACCTATGGAGACTTTCTTTGCCAGCGGAACTTGAACACTAACAGTAGAAGCAGGGGGCTCGATCAGCTGAACCCGTATAATTATGCAGAGCTGACACTGGCCCCTTCCCTCACCTGTTAGGGCCTGCAGGAGGGAGAATTCATGTCTGCAGAAGCTGCTGTCCGGCGAGCAGAGGGTGACGTCATTTGTCAGCACCAAAGAGGAGGCTCCACCCACCAGCTCCGTCCCCAGCAGAGCAGAGGCCTCAATATACAACCATGGCTCCCTGCCCCCCTCATCCCTGAGCTGGTTCCCCTCCTGCACTGGAATTATTTCAAGAGATTACAGCAGTTAAGCTTCAGGTGGAGGGGAGGCTGCACCACAGAGAAGATGGGAGAACCAACTCCAGAGAAGAACCTGCTGTCCTGGGCACAATGTGCAATCATCTGCAGAGAGGGTGAGTCCACGAGTAATGTGTGTCTATATATCATATTGAAAAGTCCGTGGAGCCTCTGTTAGGAGTCTCGACACAGAAACTAGCCAGATATCCCTCCGAGAAGGACCTAGCCAAGATACATATTTCCCAAGGGGCAATGCACCTAGGATTTCACTGTGTTGAGCACCCTCGTTGGCTGCCGGCAGTGTTTTCTCTGGCTGGTCTCCCCGAGATCAGTGATTTTGTTTTTTCTTGTTTATATATCATATTATCTGTGTATCTAATATATATATATATATATATATCCCTGTATCCATTTATCACATCTCTATCTATGATCTATCTATTATCTGTGTATCTAAACTATTATCTATCCCTCTATCTGTGTCTATTTATATATTATCTGTTTATCCAATCTATTATCTGTCTATCTACTCACTTTTTTACTGATAGTGTGTGTCTGTGCAAGTAATTGAGTGTGAGTGTATTTATATACTCACCTACTGCCACTCTTCTACTTTCCTGAGTGCAATCACCGCTCTGTAGTATCTTGGGTCACACTACACCCTGAGCCAGATGTCTTTAACAATTAAAGCCTATAGAGCAGCTTTCTGCTAACACGGAGATGCTTGAGAGAGTGGGGACGTCACTGAGAAAAGGAGCAGAACAGCACTGGACACCAGAGAGCGGCGGTGACATCACTGAGAAGAGGAACAAAACCGTGTTAGACACTAGAGATACTGGAGAGCGGTGACATCACTGAGAAAAGCAGAACAGCGCTCGACACCAGAGAGAGGGGCAGTGACGTCACTGAGAAGAGGAGCAGAACAGCGCTGGACACTGGAGAGCGATGACGTCAGTGAAAACAGGAGCAGAACAGCGCTGGTCACCGGAGAGAGCGGCGGTAGGTGAGTATATTATGACACTACATGCAAATACACATATTCCATCAGTAAACAATTTAGTGAGACCTTTAATTATGCCTATGATGCGGCTGTTTTTTGTTGTATTTCCTCTGTTTCTCTGCTATACCCTCCGGTGGTATAGAGCGCTGCTTACAAGGGTCCTGTCAGCGGATACATGTCACCTGTGGATTAGCAGCATGAATCACACATCACATCTGTCCGACTAGTATTTCATGTGGCTCAGTCCCTGACATATATTAATGTTTTTCTCTGAATCTCTACAGCAATTTAGGGTCAGAGATGCCTGGCTGTGATCATACAGCCACTGCCTGGTACAGGCTGCCCACGGCTCATGGGTATCAGCTGTCAGGTACACACATACCTGTCTGTGATCATACAGCCACTGCCTGGTACAGGCTGCCCACGGCTCATGGGTATCAGCTGTCAGGTACACACATACCTGTCTGTGATCATACAGCCACTGCCTGGTACAGGCTGCCCACGGCTCATGGGTATCAGCTGTCAGGTACACACATACCTGTCTGTGATCATACAGCCACTGCCTGGTACAGGCTGCCCACGGCTCATGGGTATCAGCTGTCAGGTACACACATACCTGTCTGTGATCATACAGCCACTGCCTGGAACAGGCTGCCCACGGCTCATGGGTATCCGCTATCAAGTTCCCTTTTAAAGGAGTTGTGTGAAATACATGTACTGTAAAGAAATTGTCTGGCAAAAGAATCTAATAATCTAATAATTACATTTTGTAAAACTAACAAAATAAATTATTTACCCCTGCTGTCACCTCCTGGATCTAACGCCTGCTGTCCTGTGGTCTGTCCCAGCAATAATTATGTCACTGTTCTACCAGACACAGGACCTCTGCAGTTTGTGATCGGCTGCAGCGGCGAGGTGACTTCAACTGCAGGTATCACAAGCTGCAGCGGTCCTGTCTCCCATAGAATGGTGACATAATTAATGCTGGCACAGCACGGCCGGCGCTGGATCCAGAAGGGTTGACAGTAGGTGTGAATAGAATTTATTTTGTTATTTTTACAGAATCTCGTCTCCAGGTAATGCTCTTTTGTGTGGACAATCCCTTTAATAAACTATAAATCTCATCTTTCTTCCACCTGCCAGCTCTAGTGTTCCATTCCCTGATGTTTCTATTTACAATGGCTGCAGACATCACAGCCCAGGTACCTCATATGACTGCTGCAAACAATCACTGGCTTCAGACTCAAGCCGTATACCACTGACAAGCTGCAAAACACACGGAGTATCCAGGTTGTGCTGTGGGGCCCCGAGGCTCGGTGTCGGTGCAGCGGTGCATTACCTTCAGGGACTCCACTCGGCTGGATCTTGCCACAGGTAGGAAATCTTCTATTTTGATTGTCGTGACGCCACTCTCAGAATTGCGGTCAGTGGAGACCGCCACTGCAGGTTAGGGGTGCCTGGGGCTGATGGTAGGTGCAGTCAGTTGTAATAGCCTCCTGAGAGTGAGGCATGCCCCAGGGTCCCGTGTAGGTGTGTGGAACTACAAGTCGCAGAATGACTCACACGCACAAGCAGGATGTCTTTCAGGGGTTTTACTCACTGATGATGGCAGGGTGAGTAACCCGGGCATAGCTGGGATGAACCAGGCTGGAACCAGGTGTCCTTCAGGCTGACTGATGAGGGTGACTACCAACTCGCCTTCCTTAGCCCGTTGTGTTTTGGGGTAACCCCTGCTTGAAGCCCTGCTGGGGTCGCCCAGGGAAGTTGCTGGTGCCTCTCTCCCCTTCTTTTGGCCCGTTTGCTTGTAGCCTGGACCAGGTCACTCCGGCTGCTTGCCTCCTGTGAGCTATGGGCCCTAACTTTGGCTACGTGGCTGCGGACTCTGTGGTGTTGTCTTGGGGGTGTAAAGTGCCCGCTCATGCAGGTTTGGCAAAGGAAAGGTGAATCTATCCCTGCACTGGGACCTGCTACCCGTTTGGGCCTGGTTCTCCCTGACAGTCTCCTTACTTTCCACTCCGTTGCTCTCTCTTTAGCTGTGTGTGGATTTCGGGCAGCACTCCCAGGTGACCGTTCTCCCCCGTCGGTAGTCACTGCGCGGACGCTGTTAGACTGCCACAGCTCCAGGGTCTGCTCCTCACGTCTGCTTTCCCTGAGCTGCACACTAAACCGGCTCACTCGTGGGACCTGCACTGCTGCTCCTGTCTGAGCTCCACTTCCATGCTCCTCACTCCTCCACACTCTGCTTCAGACTGCTCCTCTCCTCCTCCTTCCTCTTTTCCCTTTTGTGCCTGCCTACGCCACCTAGCAACCAGGCTCTCTACCACACCCCTTGAGTGGAGATGGAGGCTTCGCCCCCTCCACCCCTCGGGTGGAGGTGGAGGCTTCGCCCCCTCCTGGGATCCCCAGGGGTCCTCTCAAAGGTACATGTGTGAGACCTGATCACTATGCGCCTGTGTAGTCACACCTCGGTCAGCCTTCTGGATTACCTGTGTTGTACTGTCCCCAGCATGGGTGCAGTACTCAGTGGTGCCTGACCAGGTCAAGGGCGCCACAGTGCCATCACCAGCCAATGTAAATAGAAGCATTAGAGACAGCGCTGAAGCTGCAGCAGATAGGAGGGCGGCAGGACTGGTCTGTTATATTCAGATGGTATATATGTAGCGTAGTTATTGTTTAGATTTAGTAGTTGTGCCCTAAACTAGTAATGCAATCTATTTTGTTGTGGTATGAAGAGAGGGGCCCAAAAAGATTTATTGTACAGGGGCCCTCTGCATTCTGTGTCCTCCCCTGGCCACCGGTAAGTATGTTACTACACACACAGAACATACATTACTGATACTTAACCAGTGGTGAAATATAGAACAATCCCCAGAGTAGAGCTTTAATACCCGACCATCACACAGATTGTTGTTTCATCTTTACGCAAAACAACACCAAAATCTAGAGCTGTCATGAGCATGAGGACATCCTATTACAGGGAAGTGCAAAATATTTGACACGCCTATAATTATAGGAAAAGTCAGATATTATGGCACTTATACTTTTCGTGAGCTAGTGACTTAATCTTCCGGCTCCACCAACTTCATGATCTTTTTAACACCCTCCCAATATTGGACGTATTAGTATATCCAATGTCAGGCCCCTGTGTCTGATGCAGGCTTAGGATCTGAGCTTGCACCATCTGCCTCTACTGTACGGGTATGTGCACACGCATCTTGTAGACACCGGAATACTTGCATATTTTTTTGATGCAGAAGAAACTTAATAATGGCACCTGAAGATTTGTCAGTTCATTTATTTTAGCATCTTCACTTTTGACACCTGAAGAAGTTAAAAGAAGTAAGAAAAAGATGGAACATATGCACAATAAAGGCCCTGTCACACACACACACACACACACACACACACACACACACACACACACACACACACACACACACACACACACCTGCGGCAGATCTGTGGTTGCAGTGAAATTGTGGACAAGCAGTGCCAGGTTTGTGGCTGTGTACAAATGGAACAATATGTCCATGATTTCACTGCAACCACAGATCTGCCAAAGATTTATCTCTGTGTGTGACAGGGCCTTTAGTCATTCTTAGGCTATGTGCGCACGTTGCGTCGGAGTACCTGCAGTTTATTCTGCACGTTTTCCTTCCCTTGGTTTTTGACCAAATGGCTTTTGACCATTTTTTAGCGCTAAAAACACATGTGTATTTACCGCGTTTTTAGTGCGTTTTCAGCGCTTTTTACCTGCATTTTCACCTGCGTTTCTGCAGATGCGTTTTGTAGATCAAGACACTGAGAAATAAAGTTGGAATAGTCATAAAGAATGAAAAAAGAGAAAAAAAGGATAAAATTCACTTTTAATAAAACTATATGGAAAATTATCAATTTTAATTAAATAATAGTGGTTATGCACATTTTAACAGAAAAATAGGTAAAGTTTCTTATTTTTTAGCATGTAAATTTTTGGTTATTGTGTGTGTGTAAAGGAACATTATAACCCTTTAATTTTATGCCAGAAAAGCATGCGTTTTTGAAGCCAAAAACGCAGTGGAAAGGAGGTAAAAAGCATGAAAAACGCAGGAAAGTTTGATTTTGGTTGCATTTTGCCATTTTTCATTGACTCCAATGTTAAGGAAACGCTGTAGAAATGGCAAAAACAACTGACATGCTGCTTCTTTTTCAGCATGGTTTTTGACCCAAAATATGCAAATAAAACGCTGCAGAAAAAAAAGCAAAGTGCAGACAGGATTTCATCTTTTCCCATAGACTTTGCTGGAAAACAAAAACGCATGTGTTTTAGCGCAAAAACGCTGCCGCTAAAAACGCAGCAGAAACGCGGGTAAAAACGCAACGTGCGCACATAGCCTTATACTGCAGTGCATATGTTCATTCTTTTTGTCTTTTTTTTTTTTTTTTTAGTGCTTTTTCAGGCAGTTTTTAGATGGAGTTCACCTGATAAAGACATTCAGTGCACACACCCTTAGGCTATGTGCACATGTTGCGTTTTTTCTCGCAGAAACGCTGCGTTTTGAACTGCAGCGTTTTCAGTGCCAAATTGCATGCGTTCAGCTTCCCCAGCAAAGTCTATCAGAAAGCCGAAAAATCATAGCACACGCTGTGTTTGTAAACGCAGCGTTTTGGATGCCCAAAATTGCTGCGTGAAAAAAGCAGCATGTCACTCTTTTTGTGCGTTGTAGCTGCGTTCTCCACCCATTAAATCAATGATAAGGGTCACAACGAAACCAAAATGCACTTGAACTGCAGTTTTGTTGCGTTCCGCATGCTCTTTTGACAGAGAGCCTTTTCAGTCTCTCTCTGTCAATGTCGGTCAATCTCTGTCTGTGGATGTCGGTGAATCTCCCTCTGTCTGTCGGTCGGTCTCTTTCTCTGTCAGTTGGTTGCTCTGTCTGTCTGTCTGTCTGTCTGTCTCTCTCTCTCTCTGTCGGTCTGTCCCTCTCTCTGTCCGTCGGTCAGTCTCTCCCCCTCTCTCATAATCACCAATCCCCGGCGCGGCGCTGCATGGCTGTCACACTGCTCCGGCGGCTTTTCCTCTTTTGAAAATGCCGGCCGCCCATTATTCAATCTCGTATTCCCTGCTTTCCCCGCCCACCGGCTGCTGTGATTGGTTGCAAAATTGAAGAAAAAGACCGGTACTCTTCTTTATGAATGTAGATTCTTTTTATTGTACAACTGTACAGGCGTCAAATATTATAACGCGTTTCGGTGAAAGCCTTTCTCAAACAAAAGATGATTACTGCATCACAATTCCCACACTAAATAATAAAGGTTCATGGATCTGGTAGGAGTAAACACCCTACTCATTTGCATAATCAAATATATCAATTAACAACTCAAATCCCAAGATCCAATTCAAGTTAACAAAAAAAAAAAACACCAAGAAAAAAGAGATATACTTTTATAAATGCAGAGCATATGAGGGAAAAAGGGGGAAACATCAATAATAATGTGAATCATCAAAAATAAAATAAACTCTTGTTCAAATAAATTATTGCAAAAAAATTTTTGCCATTTTTTTTTTTTTGCTATTATAATTTTTATAATTTTTATCCTTAAGGATTCACATAGCGTCATGAAATTTAAACTAGAGAAACATAGGTTATATTATAGCAACCAAACAAAGTTACATGATGGGGTTACATTTATATGACAGAAAAATACACAGAGAGAATTTAATCGGCGAGTCATTCATTACAAGAAACCACTAATGTCATAGTCTCTATTCAGACCAAGCGGCTGCAGAGATTGCAGCCTGAATATCCAGGTCTCTATCCTCTTCAGCATTGTGGTGCGATCCCCCCCTCGTCTGGGCAGCTGGACCTGCTCTAAGATCTGGAAACGTAGTTGGGAGACATTATGCCTAAATTCAGCAAAATGCTGGGATACAGGTAAGGGTAGATTTTTTTGCCTTATTGTATACTTGTGATTAGATAGTCTCTCTTTTAATCTTTGAGTGGTTTCACCTACATAAATTAAACCACAAGGACATTTCAACATATACACCACAAAACTACTATCACAGGTATAACATCCATTTTTTCTAAAAGATTCCCCTGTACGAGGATGCTGAACTGTCGATCCCTTAATTACACCAGGTCCGCTCTCACTACTTTATCCCTAATATTCAGAGATCTACGATGAGACATAAGGGGAGGTCTGTGAAAATCTTTAATATTGGGGTAGGAGTTAGATAAAACATTCCAATGTTTCCTCAAGACTTTATAGGAAGAGCCCGGACTGCTGACCCGAAGGGGCTTAAGGGAGGGCTACATGACTAGGAGGGATGCCAGGCCATAGGGTTAATAAGGGGTTAATGGAGAAAGTCAGTTTGGGCGCGAAATTTGGGGGTGGTGCTAAGGGGCAGTTAGGATCAGGGGTCAGTGTGATTGGTCAGGGGGTGGTGGCTATAGGGGGTCGTATATAGGGCAGGTCAGAGCGGGGTGGGCCATTCCTACCTGGACGTGACTGGAATCGTTGTGGCTGGATCCCGAAGATGGAGGACTTCATGGCACAGATGAAGAGGATGGCGGAGCAGCGTGGACAGCGTTGGATGGACGAGCAGCTCCTGCGATGGTCCGGCGTCGGCGAGGAAGAGGGGACCCCCCTGCCTCCGAAGCGGCAGCGAAGAACTCGGCCCCCGGAGCGCCTCAGCCCGGAGATGACGCCGAGGAGCCGGCAGCGGAGACGGAGCCCGAGTGGATGTGCGGCGGTGGATCCGGGAGCCGGGACGTCGCGAGGCACCCGGCCGGAAGTCGGGCCGCGGGCGCCAAGGCAACGGGGCGGTGAGCGACACGGCCGGCCTCCCCTCCTCTTCCGGGTCGCGGCGCACGGCAGTGACGCGCGCGTCGCGGCCGCGTGACCCGGCGCGGTCACCTGACCCGGCGCGGTCACCTGACCCGGCGCGGTCACGGGGCCCGCTGCGCTCGCGTGACCCGGCGTCCCCCTGTGCTCCGGCGGCCTCACCTGACCAAGCGCGCTCACCTGACCCGCCGCGGTCACGTGGGGCGGCGCGGTCACGTGGGGCGGCGCGGTCACGTGGGGCGGCGCGATCACGTGGGGCAGCGCGGTCACGTGGGGCGGCGATGTCACCTGACCGGGCGCTGTCACCTGACCGTGCGCGGTCATGTGACCCCGCGTACTCACCCGTCCCGCCGCGTCCTCGCGATCCGGCAGGCTCGCCTGACCCGGTGCGGTCACCTGACCCGCCGCGGTCACGTGGGCCGGCGCGGTCGCGTGGGTCGGCGGGGTCGCGTGGGTCGGCGGGGTCGTATGAGCCAGCGGGGTCATGGGGGCCAGCTGGGTTGCGTGGGCCAGCGGGATCGCGGGGCGCAGATGAGGCCACAGTGGCGGCGGCGGCAAGGTCTAGGAGCAGAGCGGGGCCCATGCAGGAGCATGGGGTCCCAGTGGCGGCGGGGGAGTCCGTACGGAGACGGCCCGGATCAGCGGGGCCCGGCCTGGGATCGCAGCGGAGGGACAACGATGGGACGGCGTCGGGATCAGCTGGAGCACGCGGGGATGCCGGACGGCATGCCCCAGGCGGCGTTTATGTGGCGGAGCCAGCGTCTGGATCGTCGCGGAGGATGGATGGTGCTGCGGGCGGACGGGGCCTAAGGTCGAGTCTGCCGGACGGCGGGCTCCCTGGGCCTGGGTCCAGTGAGGACGAGGAGGCAACCCTGGAGGAGGACGTCGCGGAGGACGGCAACGGGGACCAGATCGTGGAGGTCGGCGAGGCGGCTGGAGTGCGACGCGGAGAACATGTGACGGCTGTTTCGGGATCTTCTCGGAGTCAGCCTGGTAAGACCACGGTTTCTTCTATTTCTCGTGCACCTGGTTTGGCTATGGATGGTGTGTCTGGTGATACGGATGGCGTGCAGGGCGTGAATGTGGTTGGTGGTACGGGTGGTTTACTTGGTGGCCCGAGTGGCGGGCGGGTCGTGAATGTGGTGACGGGTGACGGCAGTGTGGCATCCGAGTTGTTGAGGTTGGTTAGGGGTTTGTTTGCCCCTGTGGGGGGCCCTAGCTTGGTGTGGCAGGGAGCGACGGGGCAGGAGGTTGCGACTCCTGCGGTTGGAGGGGTTGCTAGTGGCAATGCGGTTGGTGAGCCGGTGGTGGCGGCTCCCGCGGCCCCAGCTGCGGCTCCCGCTGCCGCAGCTGCGGCTGCAGTGGACATTGTTCGATTGGATGACAAGGCGAGAGGGGAAGTGTATGTTTGCTTTGATGGCCCGTTGGGGGCGCATCTGAAGCAGGAGACCAGGGAAAAAATATGGAAGGATGAATATGTTGAAATATTCTCATTGCTTCCGTTGGAAAAGTTTAATCTGGATCGGGTTAAACCGGATGAGAGCAAGAAGGACGAGGAAGAACGGCGGCGTTATCGCCTTATTCCCCGCACTTTTCAGAACTGGTTGCAGGCCTTTGTGATACTGGCCGGTGTGGTGGGGGAAAAGGCTCCGGATAACTGTACAGCGCTTTTCTGTTATCTGGATTCTATCTGTGAGGCGTATAGGACCTATGGGGGGACTGCTTGGCTAAGATATGACGAGCAGTTTCGCCAGAGGAAGGCGGTCAGACCCAGTTTACGGTGGGACCACAAAGAAATTAGTCTATGGATGCGGCTGATGGCTGCGCCGAAGTCGGCATCACAGTCCTTTCCAGGGGGCACCGGCGGGGGATCATTTGGCACCTCGTCGGGGCCCAAAAAGGGCGTTTGCTGGCAGTTTAATGAGAAGGAATGCCGGTTTGGGTCTTCCTGCCGATTCAAGCACGAGTGTTCGGGCTGTGGTGGCGCCCACAGTCACCTTAAGTGCTTCCGGAAGGGAAAAGGAAAGGCCGCGGAGTCTTCGTCAAAAAGGGAGGACCCCGGTGAGGGCAGATCGGATGGCACCGTTTCTAAGTAGATACCCGGACCGGGGATCGGCGGAATTGTTGAGTGACGGTTTTAGTTTTGGTTTCAAGATACCGTCAGTGGTTAAGACGGGTGAGATTCGTTTAAAAAATTTGCAGTCAACGCGCCTACATGGTGAGGTGGTTGCGGATAAGTTACGGAAGGAGGTGGAGCTAGGACGGATGGCGGGGCCTTTTGATGCCCCTCCATTGCCGGACTTGGTTGTGTCCCCGTTGGGGTTGGTCCCAAAAAAGGAACCTAACAAGTTCCGGCTCATCCACCATTTGTCCTATCCTACTGGCCGGTCGGTGAACGATGGTATTGATCCTGAGCTGGTTTCGGTTTCGTATGTCCGTTTTGATAAGGCTGTGGAATGGTTAAGGAAGTTGGGCTGTGGTTCGCTGTTGGCGAAAACGGATATAGAAGCGGCCTTCCGCCTGTTGCCGGTGCACCCGGACAGTTTTCACCTGTTGGGGTGTTGGTGGGAGGACAAGTTTTATGTAGATTGTTGTTTGCCTATGGGCTGTTCAATTTCATGTTCTTATTTTGAGAAGTTTAGTTGTTTCTTGGAATGGGTAATTAAGGAGGAGGCGGGTCTAGATTCAGTGTTGCATTACTTGGACGACTTCTTGTGCATGGGGCCTGCGGGATCCTCGCAGTGTTCCCTTTTGCTTCGTACAGTGGAGCAGGTTGCTCGCCGGTTTGGCGTTCCGTTGGCGCCGGAGAAGACGGAGGGTCCGGTTACGGTTTTGAAATTCCTGGGTATCGAGCTGGATACGGTTGCCATGGAGTGCCGCTTGCCGGAGGACAAGCTGGTGGATTTGAGGCGTTGTGTTCAAGGGGCCATTGAGGCCGAGAAGATTCGTTTACGGGACTTGCAGTCCCTGTTGGGGAAGTTGAATTTTGCGTGTAGAATATTGCCGATGGGGAGAGTTTTTTCCCGTCGCTTGGCTCAAGCCACCACCGGTGTGTTGCACCCTTTGCATTTTGTGCGTTTGAAGGTGGAGCATAAGGCGGACCTGAGAGTGTGGTCCCGTTTTTTGCAGCTGTACAATGGACGGTCATTGTGGCTTCGTGAGGTGGTGTCAAATGAGGAGTTGGTGCTGTATACGGACGCGGCGGGATCCAGTGGATTTGGCGCATATTTTGGGGGGAGATGGTGTGTCGGCAGGTGGCCTGATTCGTGGCGGGTTTGCGGTCTGACTAGGAATTTGGCCCTGTTGGAACTTTTCCCTATTGTCGTGGCCTTAGAGGTTTGGGGACAGGATTTGAAAGACAGGAAGGTGCGTTTCATGTGTGACAACCTGGGGGTGGTTCAGTGTGTTAACAAGTTGACAGCTGATTCCCCCCCGGTAGTGGACCTCTTGCGTCACTTGGTGCTGAAATGTCTGGAGTTGAACTTGTGGGTCTGCGCTGTACATGTGCCGGGGGTGCTGAATTCTGTGGCTGATGCTTTATCTCGCTTCCAGTGGGACCGCTTTCGAATGCTGGCGCCGGACGCGGAGCAGCAGGAGACCGTATGGCCCGTCTGGTTGTGGGACCTGGTTTGCAGCCGGCCTGGGAATTGATCCGACATTCGGTGGCACCCAGTACGTGGCGCAGCTATAATTCAGCGTGGGACCGTTGGCTCGAGTTGGTTGATGAGGTGGGAGGTCATGTATCTGAAGGTGACAGAGTTTATTTACAAGTAAAATATATCTTTGTACCGTGTTAGAGTTTATTTAGTTTTGTTTATGTTGGGCAGGGCTAAGGAAGAAGGCCTTTCGTGGTCGGCCGTGGCGGGCAGGTTAGCGGGCATTTCCTTCTTTTTCAAGTTATTGGGCTGGAAGGACGTTACGAAGGATTTCTGGGTGCGCCAGGTGATGAAGGGTTACCGGAGGGCGGGGGCGCGCCGAGACCTTCGGCGCCCGATATCTTTTGAGCTGCTGGGCAAGCTGTTGTCGGTGTTGCCTCGGGTGTGCTGTTCGGAGTATGAATGCCAGTTGTTCGGGACCGCTTTTGTTTTGGCCTTCTTTGGGGCGTTTAGAATTAGTGAACTGGTGAGCAGAAACACGAGGAGTCACGGAGGTTTGTTGCTGGAGGACGTGGAATGCGGTATGGATGTGGTGCGGTGTTGCTTGAGACGGTCAAAGACGGACCAGCTGGGTAGAGGTCGGATGGTGGAACTATGGGGTGTACCTGGTTTAGCGGAGTGCCCTGTCAGATGGCTGTCGGCGTTTTTAGAGGTGAGGGGAGCTCGCCCGGGGTCCCTTTTGTCCCACCAGGACGGGTCAGCCTTGTCGAGTTACCAATTTGTCTGCATCTTTCGGAGGTGCCTGCAGTGTTGCGGTCTCAACGAGGCTGAGTTCGCGTCGCACTCCTTTCGGATTGGGGCTGCGACTCAGGCGGCTCGTTGGGGTCTGGGCGCGCAGGCTCTCCGTAAGAGGTTTCGATCTTACGTCCGGCCGAACTTGTTGTGAGCTATGGGTGGGGAGGGGGGGGGGGGGTCGGGGGCTGTATTGGTTTGGTAATCATTACCCATTTTCTTCCTTGTGCCCCCCCCCCTCCCCCTCTCCCCTGTTGTGTTGTCACCTTTTGTTTTGTAGGTTTCCCATTGTTGGTGTGGGTGCTCGGCCACTCATACGTGTATTGGGGGGCGTTCCGTGCGGGAATACGACCGGACGGCCGCCAGTTGGGGGTTCCCAGAGAAAAGGCTACTGTGCGATGGATCGGGGTCAGGGGCATGCTGTGGAGTGAGGTGTTGCCTACCTGGCGCCACCATTCGCAGCTGGACAGAGCACCGGACGTGGTAGTACTACACGCGGGTGGGAATGACCTGGGTCTCCGGGCTTCCAGGGACCTGATACAAGACATAAAATGTGACTGCCTGCGGCTCCTGTCTTCCCACCCGGGTCTAGTAATTGTCTGGTCGGATATGGTTGCGCGGCTGACATGGCGGCACGCCAGGTCGGTGGAGGCAGTAAACAGGGCGCGAAGTAAAGTGAATCGGGAGATTGGGCGGTTCATTTCCCGGGTTGGGGGTGTCTCTGTTCGGCACCCGGAGTTGGAAGCGGCGTCCGCCGACTTGTTGCGCCGGGACGGGGTCCATTTAAATTCGGTGGGAAATGATATTTGGGCCTTAGGGCTGATGGAGGGGCTTGAGAAGGCTTTGTTGGTGTGGGAGGACTCGCGCGCACAAGGGGTCATGCGAGCTCGCGGTGGCGGAAAGGAGGGGGGTGTCTGAAGGTGGGGGTTTGCACAGAGGAGAGGACGGAACCCAGTGCCGGAGCGGGTTACCTCTAGCGGTGCAATTGTTTGGTAAACGGGTCCTTGCTGGGTTGAGTCTCAGCGGGACGTAGTGGGGGCAACATCTGGCTTGGGCTCTCGAGTCGGTGTGTTGCGGCTAAGGGTCAGGAGACAGGCTGATGTTGCAAAGAACATTTTGGTTAACCTTCAGGTACCCCCCCCTTCCTTTTCGGGTTCTTCAATGAAGAGTTGTATTGTTACATGGCTGATGTTTATGTTATGAATAAATGGGGCTGCTGTGGCCTTTATATTCCAACGTCACACAGTGTTTGTGTTTATTTTAGATAAGAACCCTAGGGGGTAGGGTGTTGTTGGGGAAGGTCACAGGCCTTCAGTCAGACATTCCGGAGTCAAGGAAGAGCCCGGACTGCTGACCCGAAGGGGCTTAAGGGAGGGCTACATGACTAGGAGGGATGCCAGGCCATAGGGTTAATAAGGGGTTAATGGAGAAAGTCAGTTTGGGCGCGAAATTTGGGGGTGGTGCTAAGGGGCAGTTAGGATCAGGGGTCAGTGTGATTGGTCAGGGGGTGGTGGCTATAGGGGGTCGTATATAGGGCAGGTCAGAGGGGGGTGGGCCATTCCTACCTGGACGTGACTGGAATCGTTCCCGCCCGCCCGCCCTAATTGTGGATTCGACATCGCTGAAGAAAAGAAGGAAGATCGTATTTGTCGCAGCGGCGGAAAGGAGGGGGGTGTCTGAAGGTGGGGGTTTGCACAGAGGAGAGGACGGAACCCAGTGCCGGAGCGGGTTACCTCTAGCGGTGCAATTGTTTGGTAAACGGGTCCTTGCTGGGTTGAGTCTCAGCGGGACGTAGTGGGGGCAACATCTGGCTTGGGCTCTCGAGTCGGTGTGTTGTGGCTGAGGGTCAGGAGACAGGCTGATGTTGCAAAGAACATTTTGGTTAACCTTCAGGTACCCCCCCCTTCCTTTTCGGGTTCTTCAATGAAGAGTTGTATTGTTACATGGCTGATGTTTATGTTATGAATAAATGGGGCTGCTGTGGCCTTTATATTCCAACGTCACACAGTGTTTGTGTTTATTTTAGATAAGAACCCTAGGGGGTAGGGTGTTGTTGGGGAAGGTCACAGGCCTTCAGTCAGACATTCCGGAGTCAGGATGAATACAGACCATGGATAATAAGTGTTTGAAAAAACTAGCCTCTGCTCTTTATCCCTCTGTGTGGATTGTCTGTCTTTCTGCTCATTCAGTAACCTTGAGGGGTAACCCCGCTGTGAAAACTTTATGGACATTTCATCTACTCTTTGTTCAAGCACCTTTGGGTCAGTGACTATTCTCCGCACTCTTTGATATTGTGAGTGTGGCAATGATTTTTTCAGATGAGGGGGATTATTACTAGAAAGAAGCAGGAGATTATTTTTATCAGTCGGCTTTCTATATAGGTCAGTGTATAGATTATGGTCGTCATCCTTAATGACAATTGTATCCAAAAAATTAATTCTGTCCAAATGACAGTTCATTGTAAACTTCAGTTCAGACCAGATAGAGTTAATCTCATTAATAAAGACCTCCAGGGCTCGAATGTCACACCTCCAAATACAAAAAATATCATCCAGGAATCTGCGCCAAAAAACACAGTTCGCTTAAAAAAAAACACCTGAATAAATAAATTCCTTTTCAAACCACGCCATATAAGCATTGGCGTAAGGAGGTGCGACATTCGAGCCCATCGCTGAGCCACAGCGCTGTTTATAGAAGGTGTCCTGAAATAAAAAATAATTCTAATTCAAAGTTAAGGCCCCGTCACACTAAGCAACATCGCTAGCAACATCGCTGCTAACGAACAACTTTTGTGACGTAGCAGCGATGTTGCTAGTGATGTCGCTGTGTGTGACATCCAGCAACAACCTGGCCCCTGCTGTGAGGTCGTTGGTTGTTGCTGAATGTCCTGGGCCATTCTTTAGTTGTTGCTGTCCCGCTGTGAAGCACAGATCGCTGTGTGTGACAGCGAGACAGCAACAACTAAGTGTGCAGGCAGCAGGAGCCGGCATCTGCGGACACTGGTAACCACAGTAAACATCGGGTAACCAAGAAGCCCTGTCCTTGGTTACCCGATATTTACCTTTGTTACCAGCCTCCGTTGCTCTCACTGTCAGTGCCGGCTCCTGCTCTGTGCACATGTAGCTACAGGACACATCGGGTTAATTAACCCGATGTGTGCTGTAGCTAGGAGAGCAGGGAGCCAGCGCTAAGCATTGTGCGCTGCTCCCTGCTCTGTGCACATTTAGCTGCAGTACACATCCGGTAATTAACCCGATGTGTGCTGTAACTAGGAGAGCAGGGAGCCAGCGCTAAGCGGTGTGCGCTGCTCCCTGCTCTGTGCAGCTGCACCCTGTACTCTATACCCTATATATGTACTCTGTGCAGCTGCACCCGGTGTGCGCTGCTCACTGCTCTGTGCACATTTAGCTGCAGCACACATCGGGTAATTAACCCGATGTGTGCTGTAACTAGGAGAGCAGGGAGCCAGCGCTCAGTGTGCGCTGCTCCCTGCTCTCTGCACGTGTAGCTGCGTGCGCTGGTAACCAATGTAAATATCGGGTTGGTTACCCGATATTTACCTTAGTTACCAAGCGCAGCATCTTCCACGCGGCGCTGGGGGCTGGTCACTGGTTGCTGGTGAGCTCACCAGCAACTCGTGTAGCGACGCTCCAGCGATCCCTGCCAGGTCAGGTTGCTGGTGGGATCGCTGGAGCGTCGCAGTGTGACATCTCACCAGCAACCTCCTAGCAACTTACCAGCGATCCCTATCGTTGTTGGGATCGCTGGTAAGTTGTTTAGTGTGACTGTACCTTTAGAGCGAGTAACTCAAGAAAAACCTTTTTTGCATATCCGAGTAATCAGTCCCATTCAATAGCCACTCAACAGCTCTTATTCCTTTTGAATGAACAATGGAGGTGTAGAGACTACACACATCTAATGTTAGTCACCCGATTCAACAGATACACTTTTAATCTCATGAAGAAAGTGTGAAGTGTCCAGTAAATATGATGGAGCTGATTTGGTTAGTGGGGTCAATATTTTTTCTAACACAATAGCGGGGGCTGCTAAAATAGAATCAGTAAGGGCGACTATTGGCCTCCCAGGTGGACATTGAAGTGATTTGTGCACTTTAGGTAATGTATAAAGGATAGGTGTAATCGGATGTTTTTTAAGTAGGAAATTGGCCATTTTTTCATCTATTATTTTTAATTCTAAATACCTATTAATAATATTAAGCAGTTTTTTTGAAATATCAAAAACCAGATCACCATTTAATTTCTCATATAACGCTGTATTGGAGAGTTGGGATTTAATTTCCTGAACATAATCCTTCTTATCCATAATTACGACACTACCCCCTTTGTCTGCAGGTTTTATTATAAGGGAGGGATCATTCATAAGGGATTTTAAAGCATTTCTTTCCTCCTGACTCATATTGTTATGAAAATGAATTTGTCTAGCTTTAAAAGTTTTAGTCAATGATTGTATATCCCTCTCCACTAAATTGACATACGTCTCAACAGGATGATGCGTTTTAGGTGGATTCATATTACTCTTAATCTTAATCCCAAATCATTCAAACATAAAACATTATCACCATTACCTGGGGTGGTAACCGTTTCAGATTTTTCAGTCCCTGCAAAATGCACACGCAGTCTCAACAGATGAAAAACATTTTTTAAATCAATGTCCAAACCAAAGAAGTCAAAGTCCGTAGTGGGGCAAAATGATAATCCTTTTGAAAGTACTTGTAGCTGAATAGGTGTCAGATTTTTAGATGAGATGTTGAGGACTAGTGATTCTCTCGAGTCTGGGACCTTGTCCGTATTGGATCCATGGCTCCGCCGATGACGGCGTCCTCCTCGCCTAATAGCTCTACTCTGGTTCTTTGCTTCCTTCCTAAAAAAGAACCCTTTGAGGAAGCATTGGAATCGCTGCCCGATCTGGAGGACGGAGGTCCCGTACGACGGAAACCCCGATTGAAGAAGGGTTTGGCAGTCCCAGAAGAATCTTGCCATCTATAAACTCGATTATTTAAATAATCCTCAGTGTCTCTTATAAATTTAACACGTTTCTTCTGTTCAATGTCTTTTTTCAGTTCTTTCTCAGTTTTGTTGATCCTATTTTTAAGCAGATTCAATTCCTCTGAATTTAATGAATTAATAGAGTATTGCTAGATGATATGATATCTTTGACCTGAAAAAAACAGAACCCAAAAGACACTTAAAACATCCTGATGTGAAGAGGGACAAAATATATTATAACTACATAAACCTTTACCTTGCGCTGGGGATGTCAAGCCGCCCCTTCTTCTCTAGAAGGTTGTAAAAGTCCCCGTCCGCTCACAAATTCCAGCCCAATGGCTAAATGCAGCTCTTACACAAACAAGACATACAGGTTTATTAACAAATTATAATATCTACATGTTTATTACTGATTGAGTCACTTTAACAATAGGCAGGGATAAAACGATCGTGGTCGCGGAGGATGCAGCCACGATTGGGCCGTGCAGGAGGGGGACTCGTTGACACCAGCACCTATTTCAGCTGGAAGTAAGTCCAGAAATGTACATTCATCTAAAATATATTGCAGTACACAGACCTGTCAGCCCTCTGCACTGCAATACACGCTACCGGCCAATCTGAGGCCGGCTGCTGACATCGAAGTGCCCATAACGGGTGCTGCATGGCAGTCACATCTTACACCACTTGGTGAGCAAATTGAAGTCAGCAGTCGGCTACTGAAGATGAAGCCGCACGTTGTGGGAGTGGGGGAAGGTAAGAAGAATCGTTTGTTTTATTTTTACTTTTTTTGTTGAAGAAGAGAGTCAGAACATGGGACATTATACTACGAGGAGGCTCAGGATGGGGACATTAATACTTGAAGGGTCCCAAGATAGGGGATAACATTATTCCAGAAAGGAGCTCAAGTTGGGGACATTAAACCAGGAAGGTACCAAGGATAGGAACATGATACCAGAAAGGAACTGAGGACGAAGGACATTATACCAGGAAGGGGCCCAAGATGGGGGACGTTACTACGGGAACACCACAGGATGGGGACATAATGGGTACACTATTACAAGAAGGTGCTAAGGATTCAAGACATTATTAATAGAAGGGACTCAGGATGGCGGACCTCACACCAGGAAGGGGCCCAGTTAACTGTATAACTATATACAGTATATATCTGTGTGTGTGTGTATATATATATATATATATATATATTGCGAAAAAAAAATAAAGGGAACACTTAAACAATGAATCTTTTATTTGGTGTTCCCTTTATTAGGGCGTCACGGTGGCTCAGTGGTTAGCACTGAAGTCTTGCAGCGCTGGGGTCCTGGGTTCGAATCCCACCAAAGACAACATCTGCAGGGTGTTTGTATGTTCTCCCCGTGTTTGTATGGGTTTCCTCCCAAAGACATACAGATAGGGAATTTAGATTATGAGCCCCAATGGGGACAGTGTTCCTGATGTGTGTAAAGCGCTGTGGAATATGTTAGCGCTATATAAAACATTATTTTTTTGAGCAGTGTGTATATATATATATATATATATATATATATATAAATATAATTTATACACACACACACACACACACACACACACACACACACACACACACACATTCAGCTTTATATATTAGATATGTGGAGCGCCCCTGAAAGCCTCAGGGCACTACAGGGAACTGCATACTCAAGGGGATGCAGGACCTACCTCCTTGGACCTGGAATACCAGTGCCAATTCCACCAACACACAACTAAATCCTTGTTCTCCTCTCCACACTGGGCATAAAGTGTAAGGGGATGGTCGCCATGGGGTCAAGTCCCTGGGTATAGCCAGCCTAATTGGAGGGGTCAGTCAGTCAGTCAGTAGTGGAGAGAGAGTCGAATAGCACACAGGAGAGGTGTGCGGATGTGACTGAGCTGGGTCCGTGTAACGGTGACCCCAGAGGCAAAGGATAGAGGTCGCCAGGATGGGTACCGGCATACCGCTGGGACCGGAGCACGCCTGTGGCACAGGGCCCTAGGTCAAATGTCAAGTTTCAAACAGTTTGACAAATACCTACACAGTGAGGACACCTTCACGGACTTCATCGAACCAAATAATCCGGGGGCATCAGCAGTAAACTAGGATTGGGGTTCAGACACTTACCTCCCCGCAGGTTCCGCACTGCCCGCCATATGGAGAAGGAGACTGTACACCAAAAGGGACAGTCGGGGTTCTCAAACGCTCCATTCTATGGGGACTCAATATACAAAGAGTGCTGGGGACAGAGCAACCTGGGTCACTACATTGGCACTGATACTCCTGGGACTGGAGCTAGCAAGCCGAGGGTCCATGTTATTAGAGACTGGTAAAGTTAATCTGGTGTGGTCTCCATCATTATACATCATACATCTCCCAGGAACAGCCCTAAATGCGGAGGGCCTACCACCATAGCTGCCACTATCACCATCCCTGGGAGTATCCACGTTGAGCAGCGGCGGTTCTCCATTCCTAACTGCAACCCGCAGGTGGCTTCACGAACATTAACTCTATTATCCCCTGTAAATACCCCCTTTTATTAAGCGTCCCCGAAGCACAGGACCGGGCAACGGCCACCTAAAGCGACATTCCCGTTTGTAACCGCCCGGGACCGAGTACCCCCTTCCCTGGGCAACACATAATATATATATATATAATATATATATACTGTATATTATATGTAAATATAAATAAAATCTAAAATAAAATCAGCGGAGTCCTGAGTTAAAATCTAAGTAAAATAAAATAATAATAATAATAGTAGGGGTATAGACTTGAACGTACAGTTAGGTCCAGAAATATTTGGACAGTGACACAATTTTCGCGAGTTGGGCTCTGCATGCCACCACATTGGATTTGAAATGAAACCTCTACAACAGAATTCAAGTGCAGATTGTAACGTTTAATTTGAAGGTTTGAACAAAAATATCTGATAGAAATTGTTGGAATTGTACACATTTCTTTACAAACACATTTTAGGAGGTCAAAAGTAATTGGACAAGGGACTCTAAGGGCTGCAATTAACTCTGAAGGCATCTCCCTTGTTAACCTGTAATCAATGAAGTAGTTAAAAGGTCTGGGGTTGATTACAGGTGTGTGGTTTTGCATTTGGAAGCTGTTGCTGTGACCAGACAACATGCGGTCTAAGGAACTCTCAATTGAGGTGAAGCAGAACATCCTGAGGCTGAAAAAAAAGAAAAAATCCATCAGAGAGATAGCAGACATGCTTGGAGTAGCAAAATCAACAGTCGGGTACATTCTGAGAAAAAAGGAATTGACTGGTGAGCTTGGGAACTCAAAAAGGCCTGGGCGTCCACGGATGACAACAGTGGTGGATGATCGCCGCATACTTTCTTTGGAGAAGAAGAACCCGTTCACAACATCAACTGAAGTCCAGAACACTCTCAGTGAAGTAGGTGTATCTGTCTCTAAGTCAACAGTAAAGAGAAGACTCCATGAAAGTAAATACAAAGGGTTCACATCTAGATGCAAACCATTCATCAATTCCAAAAATAGACAGGCCAGAGTTAAATTTGCTGAAAAACACCTCATGAAGCCAGCTCAGTTCTGGAAAAGTATTCTATGGACAGATGAGACAAAGATCAACCTGTACCAGAATGATGGGAAGAAAAAAGTTTGGAGAAGAAAGGGAACAGCACATGATTCAAGGCACACCACATCCTCTGTAAAACATGGTGGAGGCAACGTGATGGCATGGGCATGCATGGCTTTCAATGGCACTGGGTCACTTGTGTTTATTGATGACATAACAGCAGACAAGAGTAGCCAGATGAATTCTGAAGTGTACCGGGATATACTTTCAGCCCAGATTCAGCCAAATGCCGCAAAGTTGATCGGACGGCGCTTCATAGTACAGATGGACAATGACCCCAAGCATACAGCCAAAGCTACCCAGGAGTTCATGAGTGCAAAAAAGTGGAACATTCTGCAATGGCCAAGTCAATCACCAGATCTTAACCCAATTGAGCATGCATTTCACTTGCTCAAATCCAGACTTAAGACGGAAAGACCCACAAACAAGCAAGACCTGAAGGCTGCGGCTGTAAAGGCCTGGCAAAGCATTAAGAAGGAGGAAACCCAGCGTTTGGTGATGCCCATGGGTTCCAGACTTAAGGCAGTGATTGGCTCCAAAGGATTCGCAACAAAATATTGAAAATAAAAATATTTTGTTTGGGTTTGGTTTATTTGTCCAATTACTTTTGACCTCCTAAAATGTGGAGTGTTTGTAAAGAAATGTGTACAATTCCTACAATTTCTATCAGATATTTTTGTTCAAACCTTCAAATTAAACATTACAATCTGCACTTGAATTCTGTTGTAGAGGTTTCATTTCAAATCCAATGTGGTGGCATGCAGAGCCCAACTCGCGAAAATTGTGTCACTGTCCAAATATTTCTGGACCTAACTGTATATTCAAACGTGATAACCAGTACATAAAAATATCCTGATAAATATTAATTAATTAATATATATATATATATATATATATATATATATATATATATATATATATATATATATATATATATATATATATATATATATACAGTACAGACCAAACATTTGGACACACCTCATTCAAAGAGTTTTCTTTATTTTCAGGACTCTGAATATTGTAGATTCACATTGAAGTCATCAAAGCTATGAATTACAACATGTGGAATAAAATACTTAAAAAAGTGTGAAACAGCTGAAAAAATGTCATATATTCTAGGTTCTTCAAAGTAGCCACCTTTTGCTTTCATTACTACTTTTCACAATGGCATTCTCTTTATGAGCTTCAAGAGGTAGTCACTGGAAATGGTCTTCCAACAGCTATTTTACCATGAAGGCCTACTGCACAAAGTAATTAATGGAAAACATCTGTAACCTCATTATTAATCATTGTTTTATATATTAATATTTATCAGGATATTTTTATGTACTGGGTAACACGTTTGTATACACGTTCAAGTCTATACCCTTACTATTATTATTTTTATTTTATTTTATTTATATTTTAACTCAGGTCTCCGCTAATTTTGTTTTATATCATATTTATATTATAATGTTTTTTATGACTAATAATGTTTGCTTGTTTTATATCTTGTTTTATGAGCAATAAGTTAAGTCCATAATATATCTCTACTATATTTCCTTGGTTACCGCCTCTGATATCCATTCCTATACTAATGTTTGTCACCCTACTGGCGCAGTTGTAATGTATTTTTCCCACGTTGTGAACTTTCTTAACCTCTGCGCATGCACATTTTGATTTTTCCCACGGTTTTAAACTTTGATTACCTCTCACGCATGCGCAATTGAAGAGGCGACTCGTTTGAACCATCTTAGTTTCCATTACAATACATGAATGCACACATATTGGTTTTATTATCTTATTGTATTACTTTATATTCTTATTTCACTTGTGCATATCTCCACCATACTCCTGGATAAGAAATATAGCTTTTTTTGGGGTACACAGGTAGTAAGGTCTTCTTTCTATTTCTTTAGGGGTGATATAGCCTGGTGGAACTCTAGACCTCTAACATTATATATGCACCATTTTTCTTTATGGTTCTTGGACACCTTATAACATTCTTCCATACATATATATCTTTCTCATAAATTATAAATAATTAGGCATTTTTATATATTTTATTTATATTTTCATAAATAACTTTTTACAAAGCATGGGGGACATTCTCACATACATATAATTTTCATGTACGCATTCTGAAAATTTACGCATAAACCGTACACACTCCTTTTTGTAACAATTTCTATCACTCATTCGCTGAACTCTCATCCCGGATATTCATTCTTACACCGAATTTCCTGTTATAACACAACATTCATGATTTTTATTCTATTTATTTTTATTTTTTAGGTTTATTAGTAAAATGGCTTACACTCCCCTTATTTTCCACTTTTTTCTTCACTACTTTTATAAAGAAATTTTTCCTTTCTTTATTCTTAATGCAATTTTATATAGCAACACCACCATTTTTTGCCACGAATGTAATTTTTCTTGTCCGTCATCCCGTTCACCCTTACAGGGTTGTGGACAGATGCACTTGTCACTACACTTCTAAGACTCAATACAGGGTCTGGAGCTCAATGCTCCCTTTTTGTTTTTTTTTTTTCTTCTTTTTGTTCTTTTTTTCATTTTGTCCTTCTTCTTTTTCTGATTTTTGTCTCAAAAAGCTGATGAAATTTGAAACACTATACCCCAGTGATTTTATAAATGTTTCTCAATATTTCACTTGAGAACTTTTATGGCCGGTATTGTAACAGTTGACCATGCCGCCAGTATTTGAAATACAGTAGTCAGTCCTCTGACGTAGCTCCATATGTGTATATATAGAGGTTCTTCCTCCGTTGATTGCATACTGTTCTTTTTTTTGCCCTGATGAAGGAGACAGTGATCTCTGAAACACATTGACCGGAAAAAAGAATAAAGAGATGAAATAATTAACATCAGTTTCCTTTGGTGACAGCGCGGCACGCACCCGATTTCCCTCCTATACGTTATTGCTCTTCTACTAGGGGCTGCGGCTGTCGCCATTTGTAACGTGCATTTAGGGGTTGTGACTGGCACAACCTTAATAGGTGAGTGCAAGTACTATTAATTATTTGTTACCTTACCAGGTAAGACCCTAATTTGCGCGTCTGCTCCAGAGTTATTTCACTGATTATTAATATCTGACAGACAGTGATTGATCCTTCATTCTCACCTTCCTCTCTGTTGCACATTCTCATTGTTCCTATATGCTCTCTATTTCCATCAGACTTTTTTTGTCCTTCGGTGGGGCTCTAACATATGTGCACCATTTATTATTTATTTTTATGGATTCCTTTCTTTTTTCATGCTAGCGTTCATTATGCAGTAGTCATTCATGATATTATATCTTATATTTGTGAATCCATTAGGGCTCTATATGTTTGGTGCATCACATTGGGTCTTTTCAGTGCACACTAGGCACCTTTTTCTGTTATGCTCTGCTGCCACCTTATGGACATCTTATCGAACTACATTACTTTTTCATTTATTTCAGTGAGCCTGTCATCATCACTATAAGGCCTGTTTCACATGTCAGTGATTCTGGTACGTTTGTGCTTTTTTTTCTACATACCAGAATCACTGACATATGCAGACCCATTATAATCAAAGGGTCTGCTCACACATCAGTGATTTTTCACTGAACGCGTCTCCGTGCAGCGTACCCGCGTGTCTGTGATTGCCGCACGGAGACATGTCCATTTTTTTCTGGCATCACTGATGTCCCACAGACCACGCAGTGGTGTGATCCGTGAAACACGTGCCAGAAAAAAATGTGCATAAGGTTGTCTAAGTGCAATCCGGGCTCCGTTCTCCGTGGTCCGTGATTGCACATAGAGATTAACTCACCTGTGCCCACTTCCGCTCTCCATGGTGCTGAACGCTCCCGCGGTGCAGCATCCGGCCGACGCTGACCCCCGCAGCAGCTGCTTCCGGGTCGGCTGTGTCGTGCATTCGTGAATATGCACGACAGTAATGAGCCGGCTCAGAAGCAGCAGGCAGAACAGGCTGCAGAGAGCGCCGCTGAAGCCAGGTGAGTAAAAATGATTTTTATTTTATATGCACGTTTTTTTCTGGCATTTTTTCTGCGTGGTCAGTGGGACATCAGTGATGCCAGAAAAAAATGGACATGTGCAGTGAAAAATCACTGATGTGTGAGCAGACCCATTCATTATAATGGGACTGCGTATCTCAGTGATTCTGTTACGTTTAAAAAAAAGCACAAACGTACCAGAATCACTGACGTGTGAAACCGGCCTTATAGTGTTTAGATTTATGTATGTATTATACAACTTCTGTGGATCTTGTATGAGTGACTTTTCTTCATTTTATTGGATTGTTTTAAAATATTGAAATAAAGTCACGCTTCCTATGCATCCTTTTGTATTCTGATTGGCTACTATAATACAGTTTTTAGGCACTGAGATCGATACCAGAGGCATGGTCTTCCGCTTACCAGAGGATAAGCTCAAAAGGCTAAGGGACATAATAGAAGGGTTTAGTGCTGTTAATAAGGTGGCATTAAGATAAATGAAATATATCTTCTCGGTCTTCTCGTTTTCTTGCTGAGTTGTGCCAATGGACAGAGTTTTTTCTAGACATTTGCTATTGGAAACTCAGGGAACCAAAGCTCCTGGACATAGCATTCGAATTACCAGGTCCCTGAAGGCTGACCTTCCGTAGTGGCCGGAAATCATGAACAATTACAATGGGCGTATGTGCTGTAGATCCTGCGTCAGTTGTAGCTTGGAACTTTGTCTTTTCACGGATTTGCCCGTCTCTCATGGTGTTGGGCTATTTTCGGATCAAAGTGGTGTGTCCCTCCTTGGCCCGTATCATGGGTTGTTTCAGGGGCAAATTTAACTCTCTTAGCACTTTTCTCCTTAATTGTGGCTGTTGAATTGAGGGGTCAAGGTCTATCCAACCAGCATATTTGTTGTTTGTCAGACAATTTAGGGCTCGTGCATAGTAATACTGTCACGCTCCCCGACTCCCCTGCCACGCTCCCCGGCTCCCCTGCCACGCTCCCCGGCTCCCCTGCCACGCTCCCCGGCTCCCCTGCCGCGCTCCCCGGCTCCTCTGCCAGGCGTCCTCCGCTCCACAGCCTCCATGCCCCATCACCTGCGGTCCCCAGGCAGCCCGGTCCCCGCTCCCGGCGCCCGTCGGCAACTCTGCTCCAGCCCGGCACTCCTGCCTCCTGTTCACCGCTCCCTGCTCTGGCTTCTGGCACCCGGGCCTCGCGCATGCGCATTAGGGCGCGCGCGCGGTCATTGACCCTCTCTTAAAGGGCCAGTGTCCTCCAACAGGATATTGAAGAATCAGGTACAGGGTATATAGGGGGACCCTTTCCAAGTGGGCGGGGCCTGTTCTTCGTGTTTTGCTAAGCTAGGAGTCAGGTCTCCTTGTGTCTTGTGGTATACTTACCTATCTCTCTCGTAGAGCCGCTCCTGCCTCGCCAACCGGTCCTGACGATACCCGAACCCCGAACGGTGACGGTCTGCCATCCCGTCAGTTCATACCATCTCCGATCCCTGTGGTGACCCGTCTTCTCGCTCCGTTGGTTCCGAACTCTGCCTGACGTCATCTCGGCCTCCGAACCTGAGCTCCGTCACCCGGACTACCTTCTGAGACTCCGTAGTCCCAGGGACTTCTACACTCCACTCCTCTGAACGGACTGTCCTGCTACCCGTAGTGCTCCGGCTACCGGGCACCTTGCCTTCGGTGAGGTGTTCAGCCCAGTGGATCCACCTCCTGGGTCTGCCCGTCCACCTGGCCCTAACAGTAAGAACAGGCCATGGATCCCGCCGAAGCACTAGCGACCCAGCTGGGCACCTTGCAGCAGGAACTCGTACGACAGCGCGAGACCCAGTCCCGCATGCTGGCCTTCATGTCCTCGGTGGATACCCGCCTGAACACGCTGCAAGCAACTGCCACGTCCCTGGCATCTCAGGCTACTACTGCACAGTCCACGGCCACGGTTCCCGTGGTGGCTACCTCGGAAGCTTCTAAACTCCGCTTGGCCTCTCCTCCCCAATATGCCGGAGATCCCAAGACCTGCAGAGGATTCTTAAACCAGTGCTCCCTCCACTTTAAGCTGCTTCCACACCTGTTTGCCTCCGACCAAGCCAAGGTGGCGTTTGTGATGTCCCATCTAGAGGGTGAGGCACTGGCCTGGATGAACCCCTTGTGGGAAAAGGAGGACCCTGTAACCACTAACATCTAGGACTTCCTGCAGGCGTTTAGAACCACCTTTGACGAACCCGGACGTGCCGCTGTGACGCCCTGGGCAAGCCAGGGGTCACAGGTCATTACACCACCACACCCTAGACCCCAGTTAGGAACACCACAGCTAACCCAAAATCCTTGTTGCCTTCCTCCAGGAGCTGGTGTCCACACCAGGGGGTGGGCCAGGCGGTTGGCTCTGCCCACCGAGGAGTTCACAGCTCTGGAGGCGGGAAGAACCAGGCAGATCAGTTAGGGAAGTGAAGGAGTAAACAATGTAGTTCAGTTTAGGAGGTGAAAGTGAAAGGAAGGAAGTGAAGTAGTAGTGGAGCTTAGGAGAAAAGCTGAAGTAAAGTAAAAGTGACAGTTTGTAAAGCCTGAAGTTGGTCCGGGTGTGTGCCCCGGGCTAAGAGACAGCAAGGTCAGCAGACGGCGGTGATTGTCCGCAGGGGTGACTGCTCGGAGGTTACTGGAAGGTCCGCGGACGGGTGGTGACCCGGCGGTCTGGAACAGTGTACAAGGAACAGTCAGCACCAGGGCAGGGGCCTTTCGGATCCCGGCAAGGCTAGGAGTCGCCATAATTTGCCAAATCCGTCAGTGAAGGGGACGACTGTCTCCCAACAACCAAGTCCCGATTGAAGGCAACAGTCCGACCATTACAGAGAGACACCGCCACCGCCAGGGCACCAGTTTCTCAGGGCCAGCGCCTGCGGGCAAAGTAGGGCTCCTCCGGCCCATATCCAAGCTCGGGAGCGGGTTACCGGTGGGAACCCATCGCAACCACAACCATCTTAGGTGCAGGACAAAGGGACCGTCACCGTCAACTACTGGGGAAAAGCAAGTGCAGCCGTCCGTGGGAACCGTCTTTCCAGCCGTGTGTTTTACCGAGAACTGTGTCATCGTCTCAGGCTGAGTCAGTACCACAGTGCCGCAAGGCAGAGCGCTGCCCCCGCGTCCCTGCTCCCACCAAGCCCTGCATCTCCCACCTCCTCACTGGGCCCCGGGATCACCAACCCCTACCCACGGAGGGGCAACACAACAACTTGCTGCTCCATACCATCATTCCCGGGATCCCCATACAGAGCAGCGGTGGTGTCAACAAATCACCACAACCGTGGGTGGCGTCACGGACAATAAACTATATCCCAAAACCCAATCCCCTTTCACTCACAGACGAGGAGCGCCGCTCGAGACCCTTGGGATCCGGCCCACCGCTCGAGCCACCACTGAGCAGCAGCAGCCGGACCCGAGCAGAGGGGTGAGCGCAGTGCTGACACCCTCCTCCCCGCCCGCGGCACCGCCGCATCCGCCTCATCACTCCTCAGGCTACGTCAGGGGACCATGACGGTGGGGCAGTATGCCATCCGCTTTCACACCTTGGCCTCGGAATTCGGGTGGAACAATGAAGCCCTCACCGCCGCCTTCTGGGAAGGACTCTCCAGTCGTATTAAGGACGAGCTGGCAGGCCGCGATGTTCCTTCCACCCTGGATGCCCTGATCGCACTAGCCACCCGTGTGGACCTCAGATTCCAGGAACGATCCAAAGAGGTGTCCCGCGAGAGACGTCCAATACGGCATTCCTCTCCTCCACAGAAGCCCGTCGTACCTCAGTCGGCATCATCTGGCGTCTCTGTCCACGAACCCATGCAGATTGATCGTCTGAGGCAGTCCGACCAACGCCGAGCAGAACGGCTCGCTAAGGGTCTCTGCTTCTACTGCGGAGAGGGCACACACCTGCTACGTTCCTGTCCAGAGAGGCCGGGAAACTCTAAAGCCTAGGGTTGGTAGGAGAGGCCACCCTAGGTGCTGGGACTCTCTCAGACCCGGTTACGTGGACTGTTCAAGTGACAACGGGAGAGACGCGGTTCACGGCCGAGGCGTACCTCGATTCCGGGGCAGCAGGCAATTTCATCCAGCAGGCCACGGTGGACAAGTACCAGGTGCCTGTTACTCCACTCGACAAACCCCTCGTGATTGCCTCTGTAGATGGGAGACCCCTCTCTGACACCATCTCGTGGATCACCAAGCCGGTGGAACTATATATTGGTGCCCTGCACACCAAGAACATCGCTCTCTACGTCCTCCCACACATGTCTCATCAAATCCTGCTGGGACTCCCCTGGTTACGGACACACAAACCGTCAGTCAGCTGGCGTACTGGTGAAATCACCCGATGGGGCTCCTCTTGTCACGAGAACTGCCTGAAGACTATACAGCCCATCCGACGACCTCCGGTTCCGGAGTCCCTACCGGGACTGCCCTCGGCCTATTGGTCCTTCGCGGACGTCTTTGATAAAAAGGAGTCAGAGGTACTGCCGCCACATCGTCCTTACGACTGTGCCATCGACCTACTCCCGGGAACTACACCACCTCGAGGACGGATATATCCTCTGTCTCCTGCTGAAACAAGGGCCATGTCTGCCTACATCACGGAGAACCTGGCAAGGGGATTCATTCGGAGATCCTCCTCTCCTTCATTAAGAAGAAAGAGGGCGACCTACGCCCATGCATTGACTACCAGGGATTGAACCAAATCACCGTGAAAAATAAATACCCCCTGCCGCTCATCCCCGAATTGTTTGATCGGCTTAGAGGAGCTCGTGTGTTTACCAAGTTGGATCTTCGGGGTGCCTACAACCTGGTCCGCATTCGCTCTGGGGACGAATGGAAGACCGCATTCAATACTCGTGATGGGCACTATGAATACTGTGTGATGCCCTTCGGCCTGTGTAACGCACCAGCAGTCTTTCAAGAATTGGTGAACGATGTGTTCCGGGACCTTCTCTACGTCTGTGTGGTGGTGTATCTTGATGATATCCTGGTCTTCTCTCCGGACCTCCAGACCCACAGAGAGAACGTGCAGCTGGTACTACAAAGACTGAGAGAGAATAGTCTGTACGCCAAGTACGAGAAGTGTGTCTTCGAGCAGTCTTCTCTTCCCTTCCTGGGTTACGTAATCTCCGATACCGGCCTGCAGATGGACCCGGAGAAGGTCTCTTCCATTCTCAACTGGCCCCCTCCTTCCGGACTGAAGGCAATCCAATGGTTTCTTGGATTTGCAAACTATTACCGTCAGTTCATCCCTCACTTCTCTGCCCTGACTGCGCCTCTCTCCGCCTTGACCAAGAAGGGGGCTAATCCAAAGGACTGGTCACCTGCGGCCGACGCCGCGTTTGGCTCCCTGAAACAGGCATTTGCTTCCTCTCCTGTGCTCCACCGTCCTGAGTTAAACCGACAGTTCACCTTGGAGGTGGATGCCTCCTCCTCGGGAGCCGGAGCAGTGCTCATGCAGAAGTCCTCCTCCGGGAAGATGGTTACTTGCGGTTTCTACTCCAAGAGCTTCTCAGCGCCTGAACGCAACTACACCATCGGTGATCGAGAGCTATTAGCAGTCAAACTGGCTCTGGAGGAATGGCGCTACCTTCTGGAAGGAGCAGTGTACCCCGTGATCATTTACACGGACCACAAGAACCTGGAATACCTGCGGTCCGCTCAGCGACTGAACCCACAGCAAGCCAGGTGGTCCTTGTTCTTTGCCAGGTTCGATTTTCAGCTCCATTTTCGACCCGCGGACAAGAATGTGCGAGCAGATGCCTTGTCCAGGTCATTCATGCCCATGGAACAGGAGGAGGAGACATCCCAGCCCATCATCTGCCCAAGTAAAATCATTTCGGTGGCCCCTGTCACCCTGGCCCAGATACCGCCCGGGAAGACCTATGTCTCTGAGACTGACAGGCAAAAAGTGTTGCACTGGAGCCATGCCTCGAAAATAGCCGGCCATGCTGGTCAGAAGAAAACATGGAGTACAATTGTGCGTCACTACTGGTGGCCATCCCTTCGCACGGACGTCGCGTCTTTTGTCTCAGCCTGCTCCTCTTGTGCCAGGAACAAGACGCCCAAACACCTGCCATATGGTCGTCTTCTGCCTCTGCCTATACCCTCTGTTCCGTGGCAACACATTGCAATGGACTTTATTACAGACTTGCCCCTGTCCTCCGGACACACAGTCATATGGGTCGTGGTGGATCGGTTCTCCACAATGGCTCATTTCGTCCCTATGGCTGGACTGCCCTCTGCCCAGGAACTCGCTGACGCCTACATACAGCACATCTTCCAGTTGCATGGCTTTCCCTCACATTGTGTCCGACAGAGGAACTCAGTTTACCTCCCGCTTCTGGAGGGCTCTCTGCAAACATCTGGGAGTGACTCTGGACTTTTCTTCAGCCTACCATCCTCAGTCGAATGGCCAAGTGGAACGAGTCAATCAGATCTTGACCTCCTTCTTACGTCACTACGTTAACGCCCATCACGACGACTGGTCCACGCTTCTTCCTTGGGCTGAATTCTCCCATAACCACCACGTCAGTGAGTCCTCCTCCAGCTCTCCCTTCCATGTCATTTACGGACTTCAGCCTTCCATCCCTTTACCTGTATCCTCTTCCTCGGATGTCCCTGCTGCTGATGCTGTAGTCCGTGACTTTACAACAATTTGGGACTCTGTCAAGACGTCCCTTGGACGTGCTTCTCTGCGGATGAAGAGACACACAGACAAGAGGCGTTTGGATCCTCCGTGTTTCTCTCCTGGAGATCTGGTCTAGCTTGCTTCCAAGTACGTCCGATTGAAGCTACCATCATACAAGCTGGGCCCTCGCTACATCGGGCCGTTTAAAGTCCTCAGCAAAATAAATGAGGTCTCCTACAAGCTGCAGCTCCCGGCCACGATGAGAATACCCAACTCCTTCCACGTCTCCCTGCTCAAGCCGGTTGTGCTTGGTCCCTTCTCCGCTGCTGCCAGTTCTGCTCCTCCTCCTATTGCTGATGATGACATCTATGCGGTAAGGGATATCGTGGCCATGAAAACCGTACGGGGCCGACAGTTCTTCCTGGTGGACTGGGCTGGGTATGGCCCTGAGGATAGGTCCTGGGAACCCCGGGAGAATGTGGGTACTCCCCTGATACGTGCCTTCCTGTCCCGGTTGCGGGGAGGGGGGCGTGGGGGAGGGTGGACTGTCACGCTCCCCGGCTCCCCTGTCACGCTCTCCGGCTCCCCTGCCACGCTCCCCAGCTCCCCTGCCATGCTCCCCGGCTCCCCTGCCGCGCTCCCCGGCTCCTCTGCCAGGCGTCCCCCGCTCCACAGCCTCCATGCCCCATCACCTGTGGTCCCCAGGCAGCCCGGTTCCCGCTCCCGGCGCCCGTCGGCAACTCTGCTCCAGCCCGGCACTCCTGCCTCCTGTTCACCGCTCCCTGCTCTGGCTTCTGGCACCCGGGCCTCGCGCATGCGCATTAGGGCGCGCGCGCGGTCATTGACCCTCTCTTAAAGGGCCAGCGTCCTCCAACAGGATATTGAAGAATCAGGTACAGGGTATATAGGGGGACCCTTTCCAAGTGGGCGGGGCCTGTTCTTCGTGTTTTGCTAAGCTAGGAGTCAGGTCTCCTTGTGTCTTGTGGTATACTTTCCTATCTCTCTCGTAGAGCCGCTCCTGCCTCGCCAACCGGTCCTGACGATACCCGAACCCCGAACGGTGACGGTCTGCCATCCCCTCAGTTCATACCGTCTCCGATCCTGTGGTGACCCGTCTTCTCGCTCCGTTGGTTCCGGACTCTGCCTGACATCATCTCGGCCTCCGAACCTGAGCTCAGTCACCCGGACTACCTTCTGAGACTCCATGGTCCCAGGGACTTCTACACTCCACTCCTCTGAACGGACTGTCCTGCTACCCGTAGTGCTCCGGCTACCGGGCACCTTGCCTTCGGTGAGATGTTCAGCCCAGTGAATCAACCTCCTGGGTCTGCCCGTCCACCTGACCCTAACAGTTAATAACACAGGTTTCCAAGGGTAAAAACTTTTGAAAGATGTGATTTTTTCATACTTTCGATCATTGGACTCTTTTCAAAATATTGAAAAAATATCATCACGTACAGTTTTTTCACAAACACTGATTCTTTAGGTTTCCAAAAGGTTAGAATTCTGAAAAGATTCCCTCCATACTTTGCTGATGGAAAATGTAACATTAAGTACAATGTGAGCGAGTGGAGACACGTTATTGTTTCATCCAAAATGTCTGAAAGCTGTGCTACTGCTCAATGGCAGTAAGTATTCTTCAGTGTGTGTAGGGCATGTGTCGCGGGCGGAGGGGCCACGCACGCTACGCTCGGGTTCAGGGACTTCTGCTGCTGCTGCTGCTCAGTGGCTCGAGCGGATGGCCAGACCCGGGGACTTGAGCAGCGCTCCTCGCCCACGAGTGAAAAGGGGGTGGTTTGTTTGGGGAGATAGTTCGTGATGCCACCCACGGGTCGTGGTGATAATGGGCACCACCACTGCTGGTGACAGGGATCCCGGGAGCGATGGCAGGGAGCAGCTAGGATGTTGGTTCCCCCTCCGTGGGTAGGGGTTAGTGATCCCGGGGCTCGGTGGCGGTACGGGGAGGCTGGATGGCCGGGGTGCAGGGTTGCAGGGGCAGCGCGACGCGGTGCCGGATGGCACTGTTGTACTCACTCAGGCACAGTTTCACAGAGTCTCTGGTAAACCAAACGGCTGGATGGACGGGTCCCGCAGCCGGCTGCAGTGTCTTTGCTCTCCCCGGACAGGTTGATGGTGGCTGTCTTTCCCTGCACCTTCGTAGAATGTATTGACTCCGATGGTTTCCCAACGGTAGTCCGCTCGCCGGCATATATGTACCGAGGGAGCCTGTTTGCCCGCAGGCGCTGGCCCTTGGATCTCTAGCCTATGGCGGTGGCTTTTTATCCTCACGGTGTGGACGGTTGCCTTCTGTCAGGTCTTGGGTGTTAGGGAACCCCTGGGGTTCCGGTCACTCTCGGATTTGACCGTTGTCGGCGGCTCCTAGCCTGGTCAGGGTCCAATGGCCCTGCCTTTGTGCTTGGTACAGATCCACTCCCCGGTTCGGTACCGGCGGGCCACCGCCCGTCCCCGGTCCTACGGTTCAGCTGACTTGTACCACCTCCTGCAGACGGCCACCACCGTCTGCCGACCTTGCTGACAGTGCCTGGGCTCCTACCCAGACACTAACAGTTTCTGTCCTCTCACTTTCCACTACAAACCTAAACTAACTGCTTTTTCCCGCCTCCAGGCCTGTGAACTCCTCGGTGGGTGGGGCCAACCGCCTGGCTCTGCCCCACCTGGTGTGGACATCAGACCCTGGAGGAGGCAACAAGGATTTTGCGTGACTGATGTAGACTATCCAGGGGAGGGGGTGTGTGTGATGTTGTGTTTGTGACTACCTGGCTAGTCCAGGGCGTCACACATGCTATGCACTTGGAAGAAAGGTGTGAGAATTTAGACTTTATTCTCAAGAAACTTAACTACAAGGAGCATGGATGGTCAATATGTGGTGGTCTAAAAATGTTCTCGTTGCTTCTTGGGCAGCAAGGAGGATATATTAAATACCCATGCTGTTCTGCCTCATGGCAGCCTGCTAATAGTCATTCATTGCAATTTCTGTTACAACCCCTAGAGGTCGTTGTTATTCTTTTGAATTGCTGAGTTTCCCTTTAAGCTAAATGTATTCTGGGTAAGGAATGCCTCCCTGAGCTGAGAAGAAGCCTGCAGCCATTTTCTCTTTGGATTTGTCAGGAAAGGACATGCCGACTTACCTCTTTGTACATTCACCCCTCCCTAGTGTAATCCGGTGAGCAAAGCAAATTACATGTGTTAGTGATAGAATCCTAGATGGAAGAGTGTAGTAAATGCATTGTACATTGTACTTCTACACCTTTAGTGTCATCCCTGTCTTGTTTGTCTAGATAAGATTTCTATGTATTGCAGATGCAGTGACCTTTCACCTACATTCTCGTAAGAACTGCATCTCATGTACTGTTATGCTATGTTAACTCTGTATTAACACTGTACTGACTGTAATCATTTTCTTGTTATAGTTTTTACCCGTATAAAACAGTATCTTGGATATACCGTATTCTGTATTCAACTGCATCTTGGATATTCCTATATTCACTGTATATTCCACGTATACTGCAATCAAGTTCACGTTACCAGCTAATAAATCAAGGCTATTGAACTCCACAGTCTGTTTATTTTAAATGTGAACTAGGGTTTAGCTGTATGCTAGAGATTCACAGCGCTACGTAAAAGAAGGCAGAACAGTAAAAACGGACACTGACCGCAGGCGGTAGTTGAATAGACTGCATGGGACCGCTATCACCCACACTGCACCGCATATGGGTACTACAGCAGCTGCCATACAGCCACAGGGATCAAGACCGCAGTCCTCCCCAGCAAGCACGACACCTTTCCCGCCACGCGGAACCCGTTCACGTATAGACCCAGCTTTTCTGCCCAAGTTATCATCAATCCACAGCTGAGTGCATAATGTCTGCATCCCGAGCACCCTCAGTCAGGACAAGGTCCCGAGCAAGAAGCTCTAACAAGTCTTCAGTGAAAGAGTTCGCTGCTCTCGCTCGTGCAGAAGCTGAGGCTGCAAAAGTAAAATCCACCTTCGCTGCACAAGAGATGCAACTAAAGCCAAGACAAGCAGACCGAGATGCAGAAAGTGCACGCCTGGAAGCAGAAAGTGCACGCCTGTAAGCAGACAGAACACGCTTGCTAGCTGAACAAAAAGCTGAAAAAGCACGCCTGCAGGCCTCTCTAGACAAACTTATTGCAGAAATGGAGGCAGCAGCGGCAATAGCCAAAGCAGAGTTCCTGGAGGCCGTGGAGTATTCTGAATCCAAGGAACGCAGCAACGTACTTGGACCAGACGTAGAGCAACAAGATCCAACCCAACACGTCTCAGAATATGTCCACCAGCATCCCGGAACGGATGACAACCCTGATCCACGACATCGATCAGCTTATATCGACTACCAGAGACTTCATCCCGAACTGCAGTACTGTAAGCAAGAAAGTATGCAGCAGGTCGACGTCGACTACAACTACAGTTCTACAGAACAGAAGGTATCACCTGTATCCCGAATTAGAGGGACACCCTTTGCTTCAGAATGGTATTATACAGACTACCCTGAGACTGAAGTCCCTAAAAGGTATGGTGATACACCACACATTAGACATGACTCTAACACACCAGCTCGCGCCAGCACCAACCAAGCTACCATGGACTTTGCAAAGTTCTTTGCTCGCCGAGAACTGGTTACCAAGGGACTTGTAAAGTTCACTGACAAAACTGAGAACTATAGGTCATGGCGAGCCTCATTCCAGAACACCATACAGGGTCTGGACCTTTCTTGTAGCGAGGAGTTAGATCTCCTAGTAAAGTGGCTTGGGAATGAGTCGGCTGAGCACGCCAAACGACTAAGAGACATTAATATAAAGCATCCAGCCCCAGGCCTACATAAGGTGTGGGAAAGACTTGATGAATGCTATGGGTCCATAGAAGCCATTGAAAATGCTTTATACCAAAGAATTGATGGTTTTCCTAAGATAGGGCCTAAAGGTTATCAAAAACTTAAGAGAACTGAGTGATTTGTTGATAGAGTTACAGGTTGCCCAGGAGGAAGGAAATTTGCCCAGACTGGCTTTCCTGGACATTGCCAGGGGAGTTAGGCTAGGTTCGCACACTGCGTCTTATTGACGCTGCATTTTTGTGCGTTTTTGGCCGCTAAAAACGCACAAAAACGCACCTGCGTCGAAAAAACGCATAAAAAAACGCATGCGTTTTGGCCGCGATTTGGTGCGTTTTTGGCTGCGTTTTGCTGCGTTTTTGATCTCTGCATTTTGCTGCGTTTTTTATCAGTGAACAAAAAAAAAAGGTCTGATGTAATTTCCTTCTTCAATGTGTTCTTCATTCTCCACTAGTGTATGCAGAAGATCAGACAGCTGCAGAACTACAAGGCTCAGCATGCTCCATCCAGGACTGAATGCTTGAGGGAGAGTCAGGGGGAGCAGACCTACAAGGCTCAGCATCCTCCATCCAATAGTGTATGCAGGAGAGCAGACAGCAGCTGTCGAACTACAAGGCTCAGCATCCTCCTTCCAGGACTGTATGCAGGATTTCTTTGCCCCCCCAAACAAAAAAAATGACGTGGGCTTCGCCATATTTTTGTATGCTAGCCGGGTACAGCAGGCAGGTACGGGCTGCCCCCAACCCCCAGCTGCCTATTTGTACCCGGCTGGGAACCAAAAATATAGGGAAGCCCTTTTTTTTTAAATTATTTCATGAATTTCATGAAATAATTTAAAAAAAAAATGACGTGAGCTTCGCCCAATTTTTGAGTCCAGTCGGGTACAACTAGGCAGCTGGGGATTGGAATCCACAGTGCAGGGTGCCCATTCTTTCTGGGCACCCCCGCTGTGAATTGCAGTCCTGCAGCCACCCCAGAAAATGGCGCTTTCATAGAAGCGCCATCTTCTGGCGCTGTATCCAATTCTTCCAGCTGCCCTGATGCCGGGTGGCTCGCTGGGTAATAATGGGGTTAGGGCTAGCTGTATAGCTGACCCTAAGCCCGAAATTCATGGTGTCACGCCAATATTAGACATGGCCACCATGAATTTCTAGTAAAGATAAAAAAAAAACACAACACACAGAAAAATATTTTTATTAGAAATAAAACACAACACAATTAGTGACTCCATCTTTATTGAAATAACCCCCCCCCCTGTGATACCAATGTGATATGACTGAAAGAATGTGTGATTAGATAGGAATCATAAAAGATAGGAGTGATCCCAGATATTATTTGACCTATCAATAATTCAGTATCAAAGAGATGTCCTTTGGAGGGCCAATATGATGACCAAAGAATACATGTCTTGAAGCGGTTTTCAAGATAAAGGAAGTAACATTCACAGTTCCACTTGCCGGAAACTTGTGGTTAGCTTAAAGACAGGTTTAAGGAAGCTTGCATATGAAATTTACGGCTCATTGCAATATTTCACTAACACAATGGTCAACTGTGGTCGGCCAGTTGACCACTGGCTAAATGTTCAGGAAATGTGCAGGAAGCTACTGGTGCCCACAGCAGCTTGTGGTCAAGTTACATGAACATGACTCAGCTGTCATATGCTGGTGACCATTTAAACCCAACCTACAAAGTTTTCCTATAAAAAATACACCGAACTCGCTTAATGTTAGGGAAATACCTTCCAGGACATTGAAGTGTACGTACGCACTGTTCCTGTGATGCCATGCCAAGATGCCATGTTGATTCCTTATCATTAACTCGAGTTCCCTCCGATGTGAAAGGATTGCTACAACATAATGGTAATGTTGATGCATATTTCTGTTATTGTATAAGTTTCTATGACTATAGTTCTTATGCCTATGTACCATTGATTATATTCATGTGCTATTAAAATAAATAGTATCTTGCTATAAAGAATATTAGTATTCGTGCCTGATTAGGATATCAGTGAGCGCTTCGTAAGTACGGGCTTTCAGCCGCCCTTTTTAGTAGAATTTAGCAAGACACCCCCTCCGCAGTAATCCTGGGTCAGGGTCCCGCGCCGTCCAATCCGGATCCAATATCATCTGATCGGTTTGCTGGAAGGCAAAGCGATCAGATGATGTGTCAGGATCAAGTGCCTGAATCCCATCACACATCAGCTGATTGTATAAAAGCCGATTATACAATCAGCTGATGCATCGGTGCAAAAAAAAAAAAAAATATACTCACTTATGTGCTGATTACCGGCAGCTCCTGCAGCGATGGGGCGGGAGTCTGATCCCGTCCGATCGCTGCAGCAGCTGCCGGTAATCAGGGATGAAGTCTCCTGACGCATCCGCTGATACCGGCCGGGCGCCCGCATCACCGCGATACTTACGATCAGCTGATGCGTCAGGTGACTGCATCAGGTGATCCATCGCCAGGTCCTGCATCCATCGGAGGTTTCCCGGCCGTCTGCACACAGCCGGACCGGGGGTGGCGATACCGTGAGAGGAGATGGGAGCGGGCATGGCACCGGGAGTCTGCAGACAGGTGAGTATAACTTTTTTTTTTCTACTGTTAACTTTTGTTTTCGCAGCCGCTTCCACCTCCTGCCTGTACATGGCGCCGCACGGCAGCAGACATGCACAGGACGGGAGGTGGACGCAGCGGTGACGGTACCGGGAGGATTCACGCTTCTGTATATACTGACAGAAGGAATCCTCTTCCTGTACACGTCACTTTACTACCCACCTCCTGCGTTTATAGCTGCGTTTTTGGTCTTAGAAATGCACCAAAACGCAGCTATTTGCGTTTCTCATTGCGTCTTTCAACATCCCATTGAACGCAATGGATGAAAAGCGCAGTGAAAAACGCGGGAATAATTGACATGCTGCGTTTTTGTGGCACCACAAAAACGCAGCTGAAAAAAAACAGATGTGTGCGGACAGCAAAAATGAAAACTCATAGACTTTGCTGGGGAAGCAAAGTCATGCAGTTTTGAGGCCAAAAACGCACCCGAAAAACGCGCAAAAACGCCGCGAAAAACGCACTGTGCGCACATAGCCTTAATCTGATAGTGCAGAAACTTCCTTACAACCTACAAGAAAAGTGGATCACATGTGGTTCACGGTACAAACAAATTCATAATGTGCCTTTTCCTCCTTTCACTGTATTTGTAAATTTTGTTGTTCAACAAGCTAAAGTCAGAAATGACCCCAGTTTTGACTTCACCCTTTCGTGTCCCACTACCCCCGGTGTCAAACTCAGTGGGACACCCGTGACAGTCCATAAAACTAACATTGTTTCCACAGGACCCTCTCAACATGCTAGTAAGCTACCTCCAGAAGAGAACAGACCTCAAGATGTCAGCAAGCAGTGTCCGCTACACAAGAAACCGCATCCGCTACTAAAATGCAGAGCCTTAAGGGAGAAGTCTTTAGAGGATCGCAAAGGTTTCCTCAAGGAAAACAACATCTGCTTCAAATGCTGTGCTACAACATCACACCTCGCCAGGAATTGTGAAGCTAGCGTGAAATGTGCAGAATGCAGCAGCACGGATCAGAATACAGCCTTACACCCTGGACCACCCCCACGAGTGTTGTCACAAGCAGATGAGCACAATGCCAAGAAGAAGGATACTGACGTGGACTCCCCTGAGGTCACCTCTCAATGTACCGAGATCTGCGGAGGACCCGTAGGAGGAAGATCCTGTTCAAAAATCTGTCTTGTCCGAGTCTACCCAGCAAGCCATAGGGACAAAGCGATCAAGATATATGCAATCCTGGATGACCAGAGCAACAGATCTCTAGGCAAATCCATTTTCTTCAACAACTTCAGCATTGTAGGCCCCGGTTCTCCCTACTCCTTGAAGACATGCGCAGGTACTGTCAAGACGGCGGGGTGGAAAGCAACCGGATACAAAGTGGAGTCTGTAGATGGCCAGATCTGTCTATCATTACCGACCATACTGGAGTGCAATCAGATTCCCGACAGCAGGTCTGAGATTCCTACACCGGAGGTAGCTGCTCCTCACCCCTATCTGAAGCATATAGCTCACCTGATACCTGAGTTGGACCCAGAAGCCCCAATAGCTTTACTCATGGGAAGAGATATACTACGAGTTCACAAGACTAGAGAATACATCAACAGCTTCCAAAACGCTCCATATGCACAGAAGCTCGATCTTGGATGGGTCATTATAGGAGACGTCTGTCTAGGAGGAGCACACAAGCCGACCTCAGTCAACAGTATGCTCACCAATACATTAGAAAATGGACGCCCGTCTCTCTTACAGCCATGTCAGAATAGTCTGCTGGTAAAGGAGTTACCATGCAGCACACCTCTGCCTTGCCCTTTCACAGTTCCTTCCAACGAAGAGGTTCTTCTGGTATCGCGACAACGACCCCGATAAAGACATTGCAGAGTACTGGAAGAGGGTACACATCTTCGTGAACAGTCCTTACCCAGCAGTCGCTATCTACGGCCTCCGAAATTCCACCAAAGCGGGTGAAGAAAAGTATTGGTCAGATGTCAGATCCTTCGTAGAAAAAGACTTCTATGTAGACGACTGCCTGAAGTCCACACCAACAACTGAGGCTGCAATCAGTCTGCTAAAAAGGGCTCAAGAAATGCTTGTTCTGTCTAACCTGAGGTTGCATAAAATTGCCTCCAACAGCCGAGAATTGATGGAAGCCTTTCCCTCTCAAGACTATTCCAATGATCTAAAGGACTTAGACCTAAGCATTGACTCCCTTCCTATGCAGCGGAGCCTACGATTGCTTTGGGATTTGAAGACGGATGCCTTCGCCTTTCAGATCAACAAAGACGAGAAACCCTTCACGCGCAGAGGAGTTCTTTCTTTTGTGAATAGCTTGTACGACCCATTGGGATTCGTTGCTCCAGTAACCATTCAAGGCAAGATGATGCTAAGGGACTTCACCCAAGAGACATCTGATTGGGATGACCCACTTTCAGCAGAAAAAGCAGATCTGTGGACTGAGTGGAGGAAGTCTCTCGAAGCCATGACCGACCTTCATGTAAAACGACCGTATGCTCCTGTGCCATCCACGGAAGTCAAAACACAAAAACTTTGTGTCTTCTGTGATGCATCAGTCAAAGTGATCGCAGCAGTAGCGTACCTCAAAACCACAGATGCGAATGAACAGAGCCACATAGGTTTCGTTATGAGCCGGGCAAAACTGGCGCCACTCCGTGAACACACGATACCCAGACTTGAGCTCTGCGCTGCCGTCCTCGCGGTTGAATTGGCTGAACTTATCTCATATGGGATGAGTCTGGAGATCAAAGACGTCAAATTTTATACAGACAGCAAAGTGGTACTTGGGTATATCTGCAATGAATTGCAACGCTTCTATGTCTACGTCAGCAACCGGATACTAAGGATAAGAAGATCCACTTGCCCTAGTCAATGGCACTACGTGTCTACCCATCACAATCCTGCAGACCACACGACTAGATCCGTTGAACCAAGTCATCTGAGAGACACTTCATGGTTCACAGGTCCTGCCTTCTTGCACCGTTTGATGCCTGACATCAGAGAGTCTGATACATTTGAGCTAGTGGACCCAGATGACGATGAAGAGCTTCGTCCTCAAGTGCCTGTTCTACATACAGTGACATCAAGTAATCACCTCAAATCTCATCGATTCAGCAGGTTCTCGACTTGGAAGTCACTCGTTCGAGCCATCGCTTTTCTACTTCATGTAGTTCTTTCCTACAAGATAACATTACCTACAAGTCAGAGACTTTGTAGAGGATGGCATCACTGCAAGCATGCATTCATCGCTTCTAATCTGGAAATAGCTAAGATCGTAATACTCCGCGTTATACAAAATGAGACCTACACCAGAGAAATAGACAACCTCAATAAGGGACAACCCATTCCCAGAGACAGTGTCCTGAAGAAGCTCGATCCATTCGTTGACCAAGACGGACTGCTGAGAATAGGTGGTCGCCTTCAAGAAGCTGAGGTAGAAGTTTCAGAGAAACACCCGATAATAATCCCTGGACTTCACCACATAACCACCCTGCTTATTCAGGATCATCATGTCTTAGTGAAACATCAAGGTTATCTATTTACTGAAGGGAATCTACGAGCAGCCAGACTATGGATAGTCGGAGCGAAAAGAAATGTGAGCAAGCTCATCTTCAACTGCGTTACGTGTCGCAAACTTCGTGGCATGTTCCAAAATCAGAAGATGGCCAATCTGCCACCCGACAGACTTAGTACCGAACCTCCCTTCACCAATGTCGGGCTAGGTGTGTTCGGCCCTTGGTGTGTGGCCACACGACGCACTAGGAAGATCCATGCTGAAGGAAAGTGCTGGGCAGTTCTATTCACTTGCCTATCCATCAGAGCTGTCCATATCGAAGTAATCGAATCTATGGACACTTCAAGCTTCATAAATGCTCTTCGACGCTTCATCGCGATCTGAGGCCCTGTGAAGCATATTCGTTCTGATAGAGGCACAAATTTTGTTGGAGCGGCAAGAGAACTCCAAATCCCTTCTAACCTAGATATGGTTAATGTAGAAAGGTACCTAGGCGAGCAAGGGTGCACCTGGACTTTCAATCCGCCACATTCCTCACACATGGGAGGAGCCTGGGAAAGAATGATAGGGGTAGCACGCAAAATACTGTCTTGCTAAATTCTACTAAAAAGGGGGCTGAAAGCCCGTACTTACGAAGCGCTCACTGATATCCTAATCAGGCACGAATACTAAGATTCTTTATAGCAAGATACTATTTATTTTAATAGCACATGAATAATCAATGGTACATAGGCATTAGAACTATTTTTTAGTCATAGAATCTTATAGAATAACAGAAATATGCATCGACATTACCATTTGTTGTAGCAATCCTTCTCTTCGGAGGGACTCGATTTAATGAGTAGGAAACAACATGGCATCTTGCATCACAGGAGCAGTGCGTACACTTCAATGTCCTGGAAGGTTTCCCTAACATTAAGCGAGTCCGGTGTATTTTTATAGGAAAATTTGTAGTCGTGTGCAAATGCAGTATTGCAATTGTGAATGGTTAATTGGTGACCAGCATGTGACAGCTGAGTCATGTTCATGTAACTTGACCACAAGCTGCTGTGGGCACCAGCAGCTTCCTGCACATTTCCTGCACATTTAGCCAGTTGACAACTGGTAGACCACAGTTTCCTGGAGATATTGCAAGGAGACGTGAATTTTACAGGCCAGCTTCCTTGCAACTGTTGTCAAATAACCATAAATTTCCTGACTGTGGAACTGTAAATGTTACTTCCTCATTATCGTGGTTTTACTTAAGATCTGTTTGACATGTATTCTTTGGTCATAGTGAAATTGGTTATCCAGAGGACATCTCTCTTTGATACTGAATTATTGATAGGTCAAATAATATCTGGGATCACTCCTATCTTTTAATTATGATCCCTTTCTAATCACATTCATTCTTCAGTCATATCACATTGGTATCACAAATACTAGATTCCGTCTTCTTACAAGCAAATACCAGACTTACACACGAAAGTTTGACTATATTCCTGGCCGAGGTCTCAGCTATTATGAATGCAAGACCGCTGACAACTCTTCCTGGTGATTCTGGAGACCCGACCATCCTTACTCCCGCTATGCTACTCACGCAGAAGACTTGTGTTCCAAATGCTCCACCTGGAGAATTTAACGACAAGGACCTCTATAGACAACAATGGAGGCAAGTGCAAAATGTAGCCAATGTCTTTTGGGACAGATGGAAAAGGCAGTACCTCTCCACTCTGCAAACCAGGACAAAGTGGCAGAAAGACCCCCCAAACCTCAAACCTGGCGATGTTGTACTTGTGAAAGACAGTCAAACACATTGGAATGAGTGGCCACTCGGCCTAGTCACCAAACCTTTTCCCAGCAAGGATGGGAAAGTACGTAAGGTAGAGGTCAGAGTGTGCAAGCTTGGGGAGAACAAACTGTTCCTCAGGCCTGTAACCGAACTTGTGTTACTGATTTCCCCAAAAGAACCAAATAGTGGCATCCGTTGACGCCAAGCGGGGAGTGTTCTGCCTCATGGCAGCCTGCTAATAGTCATTCATTGCAATTTTTGTTACAAACCCTAGAGGTCGTCGTTATTCTTTTGAATTGCTGAGTTTCCCTTTAAGCTAAATGTATTCTGGGTAAGGAATGCCTCCCGGAGCTGAGAAGAAGCCTGCAGCCATTTTCTCTTTGGATTTGTCAGGAAAGGACATGCCGACTTACCTCTCTGTACATTCACCCCTGCCTAGTGTAATCCGGTGAGCAAAGCAAATTAATGTAGAATATCTGGAATATGGGATTCAGTTTTGGGCACCACATTTTAAAAAGGACATTCAGAAGTAGAGATGAGCGAACTGGCCGTGGTTCGGCTCGAGTTCAGTTTGCCGAACGGAGGTCTCGTTCGAGTTCGGTTCGTCGAACGTTCGACGAACCGAACTCGAACCAATAGGCTATAATGGGAGGCAATCACAAACACATAAAAATGCATGATAAATGTACACAAACAGTTAATAAACATTGCCATAACACTTACCGGTCCCCGCGATCCCTCCTGCACTCTGTCTCCTGCCGCTATTCCATCCGATGATTGCTGAATCCTCCCGGTGACCAGCACTGCCAGCAGTGATGCAGGACCTATCGTGACGTCAAAATAGCCATGTGACCAGTCACGTGGCTATTATCTCATTGGCTACAGACTGGTCACATGACTATGACGCGTCATGTAGGACCTGCGAGTGCATCTCTCCGGTACACGGTGCACATTTGTGTATCACCGTGTACCGGCGACATGCTCTAGCACACGGTCAACTCCCCGTTCCGTTAGGAACCGGCTGACACAGCCGGTCATTAACGGAGATCACCGTTGTCATAGCAACGCAGTTAGCGGTGACGTCACCGCTAACCGCGGCTCCGGGAGCACCGTTGCTATGCTAACGCGTCTGTCAGCGTTACCGCTGTTACCGCTAGCAGCACTGATCTCTCACGGAGTGAAGGCTGCATGCTGCTTCCCGTGCAGCTTTCACGGAGTGAAAGCTCCACGGGAAGCAGCGTCTTCCCCCATGCAGCAGTGATGTAGCAGAGCTGCATTTGTTGAACGAGAAAGACAGAAGACCATGGATCGTGGAGGGCTGACAGGGGGTAATAAAGATGGAGTCTCTAATGTGTCTGTGTATTTATTTCTATTAAAGTATTTTTTCTCTGTGTGGTGTCTTTTTTTTAACCCTTTATTGGAGATTCTTAATGGCCGGGTCAAACGTGCCTGACATTAAGAATCTCTGGCTTAATACTGGCTAGTAAAACAAAGCCAGTATTAACTCATGATTACCCAACAAGCCACCCGGCTCCAGGGCTGTTGGAAGAGTTGGATACAGCGCCAGATGATGGCGCTTCTATGAGAGCGCCATTTTCTGGGACGGCTGCGGACTGAAATTCGCAGCAGAAGCACCCAGAAACCTCGGGCTAACCTGTGCTGCGGATTCCAATGCCCAGCTGCCTAGTTGTACCTGGCTGGACACAAAAATGGGGTGAAGCCCACGTCATTTGTTTTTTAATTATTTCATGAAATAAGTGAAATAATTAAAAAAAACGGGCTTCCCTATATTTTTGGTTCTCAGCCGGGTACAAATAGGCAACTGGGGGTTGGAGGCAGCCCGTGGCTGCCTGCTGTACCTGGCTAGCATACAAAAATATGGCGAAGCCCACGTCATTTTTTAGGTGGGAAAAAAACTTCTGCATACAGTCCTGGATGGAGTATGCTGAGCCTTGTAGTTCTGCAGCTGCTGTCTGCTCTTCTCCATACAGACAGACAGCAGCTGCAGAACTACAAGGCTCAGCAAACTCCATCCAGGACTGTATGCAGAAGTTTTTTGCCCCCTGAAAAAATTATGTTGGCTTCGCCATATTTTTGTATGCTAGCCAGGTACAGCAGGCAGGTACGGCTGCCCCCAACCCCCAGTTGCCTATTTGTACCCGGCTGGGAACCAAAAATAAAGGGAAGCCCTTTTTTTTATTATTTCATAAATTTCATGAAATAATTAGAAAACAAATGACGTAGGCTTCGCCCCATTTTTGTGTCCAGCCAGGTACAACTAGGCAGCTGGGGATTGGAATCCGCAGCACAGGTTGGCCTGAGCTTTCTGGGCCCCACTGCTGCGAATTGCAGTCTGCAGCCGCCTCAGAAAATGGCATTTTCATAGAAGCGCCATCTTCTGGCGCTGTATCCAATTCTTCCAGCACCTGCCTGCTATACCTGGCTAGGATACAAAAATATGGCCAAGCTCACGTCCTTTTTTGTAGTTTTTTGGCAAAAAAAATAAAAAATGCTTCCCTGGATTTTCCATTGCCAGAGAAGGTAACACCAAGCAGTGGGGGTTAGCAGCCAGTAGCTGCTTGGATTACCCTTAGCTAGCAATACAAAAAATGCAGCGGGAGCCCATATATATTTTTTTTAATAATTTATTTAAATAACTAAAAACAAAATGGGCTTCCCTGTATTTTGATTGCTGGACATCACAGTGCTGTAAAAATAAATCTTTAAAAAAATGACGTAGCGCTCCGCGGTATTTTTGATTCTCAGCGCAGATAAAGCAGACAGCTATGGGTTGCCACCCCCATCTGCCTGCCGTTACCTTGGTTGGCAATCAAAATACAGGGAAGCCCATTAATTTTTTCTATTTAAAAAATAGTTAAAAAAAAAAGGACATTGGGTCCCCCCATTTTTGAAAGCCAGTGTAATACTATTGTATGTACTGAGGATTTCGATAGCGTTAGGGCAATGACAACCAGAGACGAGTTCTTGGTGCAGAGATGTTTATAATATGTAACCAACGATAAGTACACAAACGGAACAAAACACAGTAGAACAATAACACAAGAAATACCTTCCAGGATCGGATCGAAGGGAATTCCCGGGGCCACGCACCGGACTCCCCCAGGGAGACCACCAAGAGCGAACCCCTATACAGGGACTGTCTGGCAATCACCCCAGAAGGCCTAAATGCGCAGCAGCCGGGACACAAGGGGCAATAGGTAAAGTCCAAAAATGTCCGCACGGGATGAGAGTCCAGAGTGGTTACGAACCGGAAGGAACCGGGCAGAAGTGCTGACCAAAGACGGCAGACGGAGTCCGGGCACAGCTTGATGAGACCGGGTAAAGTCCAGAGTCGGTGTTGGTTGTTTTTCAGGAGGATCCAAATGTCAATCAGGAACCAGGAGCAGCAAAGCAGGAGCACACAGCAAGCAGTATACTCAGGCACTGGACTAAGCTTAGAGGCGGCCTTTTAAGCAGCTGGACAGGAAGTAGGGCAACAGAACAGCAAACTCCATGTTAACCGAGGGCAAGCTCTTTCAAAAGAGAACTGGAAATCCCGGAAGCCTGACAGTACTCCCCCCCCCAGAAACGGCCTCAGGACGGATCAGGGCCTGGCTTGTCCGGGTACCGCCGATGAAACTGAGCAATCTTCCGGGGCGCCCGAATGTTACCCACCGGTTCCCAGGAATCGTCCTCGGGGGAGTACCCCTGCCAACGTACCAGATACTGAAGCCGATGACGATGGAGCCGGGAGTCAATAATGTCCTCAACCACGAACTGCTCCTCGCCGTCAACCATCACAGGCGGAGGAGGAGGCACGACACGACCATGAAACGTATTAGGGGAAACGGATTTGAGGAGAGAAACATGAAAGACCGGGTGTACCTTTAAATGGTGCGGCAACCGCAGCCGACAGGCCACAGGGCTCACGATCCCGGTGATCTTAAACGGACCGATGAATTTCTGTCCCAGCTTCTCCGAAGGAACACCCAATCTCAGGTTTTTGGTGGATAACCACACCGAGTCCCCTACCTTATACATGGGTGCCTGTTTCCGGTGAGTGTCTGCCGACCTCTTGTAACGCTCCTGAGCCGAAGCCACAGTGTCCTTTAGAACCTCCAGATTCTGTCGTAGCTCCGTCAATCTGTCCTCCACCGCTGGCACCGAAACCGCAACCGGTGACCTAGGCAAAACATTCGGATGGTAACCCAAGTTAGCGAAAAAGGGTGTTACCTTAGTGGAGCTGCTCTGAGTGTTGTTATACGAGAACTCCGCCAAAGGAAGCATCTTCAACCAATCGTCCTGCAGATGGCTGACATAACATCGAAGGTACTGTTCCAGGGTTTGATTAGTCCGTTCGGTTTGCCCATTTGTCTGAGGATGGTATGCAGAAGATAAACAGACATCAATCTGGAGTGCCGAACAAAATCCCTTCCAGAACTTAGACGTGAACTGCACGCCCCGGTCAGAGATGATCTCATCTGGTACCCTATGCAAACGGAATATGTTCTGGATAACCAAATCCACTGTCTCTGCGGCTGAGGGAAGACCGGTACACGGAATAAAGTGAGCAGCTTTTGTCAACCGATCCACTACCACTAAAATGGTATTGTGACCGCCTGAGACTGGCAACTCCACAATAAAATCCATTGAGATGGATTCCCAAGGGCGAGATGGAACGGGTAACGGTTGGAGGAGTCCCGTAGGAGCCACACGAGGAACCTTGCACCGGGCACAAACCACACATGAGTGGACATAGTCTTTTACATCCTTTAAACAGGTAGGCCACCAGAAAAAACGGCTCAGAAATTCCTGCGTCTTCTGTACCCCCCTATGACCAGCCAACACGGAGTCATGGACCAACTTGAGAACCCGAAGTCTTACGGCCTCCGGGACATAAATACGTCGCTCTCTCAACCACACACCATTCCGAAGAACAAGAGTCACATCATTCGGGGGGGGCAGCAAGAAATACGTCACCATCATAGGCCAGCTTGATGTCCTTCCACAAGTCCTGGTCCTGGATTACTCCAACGAAATTGGCATCTGATAACACGGTCTTAGACGGGGTTCCAGGCACGGAGTCCATGGCGTGGATTCGGGACAAGGCATCGGCTTTCCCATTACGTGAACCTGGACGGTATGTAACGATAAAATTGAACTGGTTAAGGAATAAGCTCCAACGGGCTTGCCGTGGAGACAGGCACCTGGCAGACTTAAGAAATTCCAGGTTACGATGATCTGTGAGTACTATCACTTGCTGCGCAGCTCCCTGTAAGTGGTGTCTCCATTCCTTAAGAGCTGAAATAATCGCCAACAATTCCTTGTCCGCAATGTCATAGTTCCTTTCTGCAGGGGACAACCGGCGAGAAAAGAAAGCACACGGATGCAAGAGACTCTTGTGCCCAGTCCTTTGAGAAAGGATTGCCCCTAATGCATAATCGGAAGCGTCGACTTCCACAATAAAGGGGAGTGCGGGATTCGGGTGTATTAGTATTGGCGCTGAGGTAAAACAAACCTTGAGACGATTGAAAGCTTCCTGGGCCTGGGCAGACCACACAAACTTCTGTCCTTTCTTGGTTAACAGAGTGATAGGACGGACGATCTCTGAAAAGTTACGGATAAAGCGTCTGTAAAAGTTGGCAAAACCGACAAAGCGTTGTACCTCCTTGATGTTTCCCGGTTCCGGCCAGTCTAGAATTGCTTGTATCTTGCCAGACTCCATGTTCAGTCCCTGAGGAGAGATGACATATCCTAAAAATTGTATTTGTGAGCAATGGAATTCGCACTTCTCCAGTTTAATGTACAGGTGGTTATCCCTCAGACGGGTAAGTACTGTCTTGACGTGCTCCTGGTGTTCCTGTAGGGAATCAGAAAAGATCAGGATATCATCCAGATAAATCACCATGAATTGGTCCATTATATCCCTAAAAATATCGTTGACTAGGTGTTGGAAAGCCGCAGGAGCGTTACAAAGTCTAAAAGGCATCACTAGGTACTCATAATGTCCATACCGACATCTGAACGCTGTCTTCCACTCATCTCCGGAACGTATGCGGAGTAGATTATATGCCCCACGGAGATCCAATTTAGTGAATATCTTTGCCTGTTGGACTCTCTCCAATAGCTCAGGAATCAACGGTAACGGATACCGGTTCCGGATGGTTATCTTATTTAGTTCCCGGTAGTCAATACAAGGTCTCAGAGTCCCCTCTTTCTTTTTCACGAAAAAGATGGGTGCCCCTGCTGGTGAGGTAGAAGGGCGAATAAATCCCTTGGCTAGACTTTCATCGATGTACTCCTTTAGTGCTTCTAGCTCAGGTGCCGCCAACGGGTAGACATGACCAAACGGGATCTCCGCCCCTGGGAGTAAGTCTATGGGACAATCATACGGTCTATGCGGGGGAAGCCGATCTGCTTTTCTTTTGTCGCATATATCAGCGAAGTCATGATAAACCAGGGGTAGAACAGCTACCTGTCCAGTGCCCTCCGCATTCGGTGTTACTGGAACCGGTACAGTTGGACTAATGGTCGGACCACTCTGCGGTGGGAAGGATATTTCCTTAGTCTCCCAATCGATGACTAGATTTGTAGACCGTAGCCACGGAATTCCTAAAATAATCGGAAAATGGGGAGAAGAAATCAACAAGAAAACAAGGGTCTCCTGCTGACCTGGCTTCATCACACATTCTAGGGGTACTGTTTCCCGATCAACTGGTCCAGAAACTAACGGAGATCCGTCTACCGTCTCCATGGTAACCGGTGAGGATCTTTGTTGAGTCCGGATACCGTGTTTCCTGGCAAAAGAAGAGTCCATGAAATTACCCCCTGCCCCAGAGTCTATCATAGCAGATGTAGGTATTAACTGTCCCTCCCACCGGATCTGAATGGGAAGCGAGCAATGGGTGTATTTCCCTTCTGAGTCCTTAGGTGATGTTGACATTACAGTCAAGGGAAATACCGCATCCAGGTGTCCACTTGCCTCAGAGATATCGGACTCTGCGTCCGTGTTGTCACACTCTGCCATGGCTGCCAATACCTTATTTGGGCGATTTGGACGTCTCGGGCAGTCAATCAAGAAATGGTCCGATTGACCGCAATAGAAACACAAACGCTCACGGAGCCGGTGTTCACGACGTTCGTTGGTCTCTCGCTTTTGCAGAGAGTCCACTTGCATAGGAACGTCCTCGGCCTCCCGTGGCGTCCTGAGAGCGGGTTCTCTGGAAGGAAACGCAAAGTTGGTTACCCGGTTTACAGCTGCCCATTTTTCCTGTCTACGTTCCGTCAAGCGGGTATCAATACGCACACAGTGTTGGAGAAACAGTTCAAAATCCCCTGGAGATTCGGAACGAGCCAACTCGTCCTTGATGGTACCGGACAAACCTTTTCTGAAAACTGACAATAACGCATTGTTTCCCCAGTCGGTGTCTACCACTAACCTCTTGAACTCAGTGGCGTATTCAACGACAGACCGCTTTCCCTGACGTAAGGAAAGGAGAGCCGATTCAGCGGTAGCACGGCGATTCGGATCATCAAACATTTGCGCCATTGCGGTCAGAAAGTCATCCAGGTGATTTAAACGGATATCCCGATTCTCTATCATAGGATTAGCCCAAGCCAGTGCTCGTGAGGTTAACAACATGATTATACATAACACTTTTGACCGGTCAGAACGGTAATAATCAGCATGTACATCAAAAAACAGTATACACTGGTTAACAAATCCACGAAACTGACTACGATCACCACTGAAACGAAATGGGGGTAACCTAGGCATACCGGCAGCTGATACGGACGTAGTGGGGACGGCTTCCTGAGCCTCCACTCTGACTTGCAAATCCTGAATAGCCGGACCCAGTACCTGGTGATCATGGCCCAGCTGTGCCTCCACATCTCTAAGTTTAGTCTGCACCGCCTCCATCTCCTGCTGCAAGGAGTTAATCATGGAAAAAAGCTGATCAACTCGTGTCTCAGTCATTGCCCCAGCGAAATCCTTTTATAACCTGAGTATAATGTAATACTATTGTATGTACTGAGGATTTCGATAGCGTTAGGGCAATGACAACCAGAGACGAGTTCTTGGTGCAGAGATGTTTATAATATGTAACCAACGATAGGTACACAAACGGAACAAAACACAGTAGAACAATAACACAAGAAATACCTTCCAGGATCGGAGCGAAGGGAATTCCCAGGGCCACGCACCGGACTCCCCCAGGGACACCACCAAGAGCGAACCCCTATACAGGGACTGTCTGGCAATCACCCCAGAAGGCCTAAATGCGCAGCAGCCGGGACACAAGGGGCAATAGGTAAAGTCCAAAAATGTCCGCACGGGATGAGAGTCCAGAGTGGTTACGAACCGGAAGGAACCGGGCAGAAGTGCTGACCAAAGACGGCAGACGGAGTCCGGGCACAGCTTGATGAGACCGGGTAAAGTCCAGAGTCGGTGTTGGTTGTTTTTCAGGAGGATCCAAATGTCAATCAGGAACCAGGAGCAGCAAAGCAGGAGCACACAGCAAGCAGTATACTCAGGCACTGGACTAAGCTTAGAGGCGGCCTTTTAAGCAGCTGGACAGGAAGTAGGGCAACAGAACAGCAAACTCCATGTTAACCGAGGGCAAGCTCTTTCAAAAGAGAACTGGAAATCCCGGAAGCCTGACAGCCAGCTAGGGTAAAGCAGACGGCTGTAGCCTGAAAACCACAGCTGGCAGCTTTACCGTGGTTGGGGATCCAATGTGGAGGTCCCCTCAGGCTCTTTTTTATAATTATTTTATAAATATTAATAAATTACACAATAAAAGTAGGGTCCCCCCCAAATTGGATCACCAGCCAAGGTAAAGCGGACAGCTGTGGTCTGGCATTCTCAGGGTGGGAAGGCCCATAGTTATTAGGCCTTCACAGCCTAAAAATAGCAGGCCGCAGGCACCCCAGACGTGGCGCATCCACTAGATGCGCGAATCCTGGCGCTTCACCCCAGCTCATCTCGTGCCCTGGTGCAGTGGCAAACGGGGTAATAAATCGGGTTGACACTAGCTGTAAAGTCACCTGAGATCAAGCCCAGCAGTTTGTGATGTCATGGCGTCTATTAGATACCCAACATCATAAACTGTCAGTACTAACAAAAAAAAAAAAAATCGACAAAAGAAATTTATTTGAAAAAACAGTCCCCAAAACATTTCCTCTTTCACCAATTTATTGTAATAAAAAAAATAAAGGGGTCCCACGACGACTCTGGACCATCTAGAATATGGGGGGGAGACACTCAGGGAACGTATCCCCCCCTTTCTAGGAGTGCGGACCCTTCATGTGAGGAGTGTGGGTGCAATGAATCTGCACTCACTCTCCCCGGGTCCACAGCAGCAGAGTCCATGTCGTAATGGTTGCTACCAAAGCTGCAATGCCCTGCTCATGAGGTAAGGGCATGCCTAATCAGGAGAACTACTGTAGAGAAAGCTCTGCTCACTGGTATATAGGTACTCAGAGGTAATAATAGATAAAATTAGTGAGTAACCTCGGCACTCTAAATCTTCCAGACTAAGTCAGTAAGACACAACGGATAGTAATGCAAAATCACTCTTTATTGGTCCGTATTAAGAAAATATTTTTTTTCATAAGCATATATGTTTTTGTCCAAAACAAGTTACAAATGACGTTTCGGCCTGAGCCTTCGTCAGATTGGACTTATCTGCATGTAATCATGAAAAATGACAATAATCAGTATCACATAAGAGTGAGAGAACAATAACATAAACTCGAACAATGTAGAGGTACAATTGGGATGCAGCAAAAAAATTGCAACACAGCAAAAAATGAAACACATGATACAAATGTCATAATACAGTACAAGGACAATATAGTAATGACAAATATGGGGTCAGAGTAGGCTTAGACAGCTCTGGTACGAAAGAGATGTCAATCATAAAGTAACATGTGCAGTAGGTGTAGAGCTACACTATGCATGGCAGAGCTAATGGGTAGACCGACCATAGAAAAAGAACGGAGAAAAAGTGGAGAAAAAGTGGAGAAAAAGTGGAGAAACAGTGGAGAAAAAGTGGAGAAAAAATGGAGAAAAAGTGGAGAAGTGGAGAAGAAGTGGAGAAGAAGTGTTTGTTCATGCCAGATGGGAGATAAATAATTTTTTACCGGCGCTGTCATTTACTGTAACATGATCATCGGTGTACGGTGTATACCTGTGATCACGTGAGCGGGGACCGGAAAAACCGTCCTGAATCATGATCTCCAGGGTCTCAGCTAGCCCTGAAACTCCGGAGATTTTCTGACGTCGGTGGGCGTTATTCACTTATTTCTGCCTGCTGTTTATAAATGGCAGATCAGAATAAGGCTACATTAACACGACCGATCCATTTTTGCGGCCTGCAAAAAACAGTCCGTTTTTTTTCACGGGTGCATCCGTGTGGCATCCGTTTCCGTTCCGTTGACGGTCCGTATGTCATCTGTTTGTCATCCGTGTGCCTTCCGTTTTTTTGTGTACTGCACAAAAACTGAAGGAGGGTAAATGCATAAATTTACCCAGGATCCATAGCTTCATCCTACATGAGGCGGTCACATGTTCACTCCAGTGCCATTTTCTACTGCTTTTCACAGCGTAGAGCACTCTGGTGATTTTCTTCTGCTTGTGCACTTCATATCAGTCTTTTCTGTCATTATAATGGCAGAAAGACACATAATGTCCCACTCTCCTGCATTTTGTAATTTTGCACCCTTTGGTGCCTTTCATGTGGCACTAAGGGGTGCTTAGCTTTGTATTTAGCCAAAAAAATGAAAAAAAAAATGACGTAGGGTTCCCCCTATTTTTGTAGCCAGCTAGGGTAAAGCAGACGGCTGCAGCCTGCAGACCACAGCTGGCAACCTCACCTTGGCTTGTAATCCAAAATTGAGGGCACCCCACGCTGTTATTTTAAATTAAATAAATAATAAAAAAAAAAACCACGTAGGGGTCCCCCCAAAATTGGATCACCAGCCAAGGTAAAGCAGACAGCTGTGGTCTGATATTCTCAGACTAGGGAGGTCCATGGTTATTGGACTCTCCCCAGCCTAAAAATAGCAGGCCGCAGCCGCCCCAGAAGTGGCGCATCCATTAGATGTGCCAATCCTGGTGCTTCGCCCCAGCTCATCCCGCGCCCTGGTGCGGTGGCAAACGGGGTAATATATGGGGTTAATACCAGATGTGTAATGTCACCTGGCACCAAGCCCTGGGGTTGGTGAGGTCAGGCGTCTATCAGATACCCAACATCACCAACCCAGTCAGTAATAAAAAAAAATAGACGACAAACACATTTTTATTTGAAAAAATACTCCCCAATACATTCCTTCTTTAACCAATTTATTAGAAAGAAAAACAAATCCAGGTCTGGTGTAATCCAAGGGGTTGCCATGACGATCCACACTGTCCCAGTCAATGAAGAGCAGGATGTTCCCCATTGGCTGGGAGAGCAGTGCAGTGACCTGAGCTAACATCAATGGGTCAGCCCAGGTCACTGCAGGGCATGACAAGTGCTGCTGTCAGCGAGGTACATTACCTGCGCTGATCTCCTGCACTGCCGACAGCACCTGTCACTGAGTTCAATGACCGCCGCCTTCACAGCCAAGTATCGCGAGAGGCTCGTGACATCACCGCTAGTCAGTCTCGGGTCGGAAGCGAGAGAAGGTGATGTGACAAGCGGCGGCCATGGAGGACAGTGACAGCGCTGAGGTCGGGACTTCATCACCGCAGGTAAGCCGAGCGGGACCATGTGTGCAGAGTGACAGGAGGACGTCAGTGTCGTGGACTGCATGACTGGGGACGTGTGTGTGTGTGTGTGTGTGTGTGTGTATGTATGTGTACATGCCGCGTGCAGGAGGGGGCGGAGTGAGCTGAGCGGGGAAGTGTGGGCTTCCTGCACGTAACTAGGATAAACATCGGGTTACTAACCAAAGCGCTTTGCTTGGATACCCGATGTTTATCTTGGTTACCAGCTTCTGGCAGGCTGCCAGCGATGGCTCCTGCACACTGTAGCTGTAAAAAGCCCTGCTTTTTGCTGCTAGAACCGTTCTCGAACATATCTAGAACTATCGAGCTTTAGCAAAAAGCTCGAGTTCTAGTTCTATGTAGAACACCCCTAAAAATCACTCGAACCGCGAACTGGAGAACCTCGAACCGCGAACCGCGCTCAACTCTATTCAGAAGTTAGAGTCAGTTCAAAGGCAGGCAACTAGACTACTACAAGGAATGGAAGGCCTCCCATATGATGACAGGTTGAAAAAGTTAGATATGTTTAGCTTAGAAAAAAGACGTCTCAGAGGAGATCTCATTTATATGTATAAATACATGTGTGGTCAATATAAAGGACTGACACATGACTTAATTCTTCTGAAGACAATACTAAGGACCAGGGGGCATTCACTGCGAGTGGAAGAAAAGCGATTCCGACAGCTAAATAGGAAAGGGTTCTTTACAATTAGTGCAGTCAGACTGTGGAATGCCCTACCACAAGAGGTAGTAATGGCAGATACTATAACAGCTTTCAAAAAAGGGCTGGATGATTTCCTCAGTACACACAACATTGTTGGTTATAAATGACTTTGTGACCAAATGTAGAACTGGTGGAGGAAGGTTGAACTAGATGGACCTAGGTCTTTTTTCAACCTTAGTAACTATGTAACTATGTAACTATGTAACTATGTGATAGAATCTTAGATGGAAGAGTGTAGTAAATGCATTGTACATTGTAATTCTATACCTTTAGTGTCATCCCTGTCTTGTTTGTATTGATACGATTTCTATGTATTGCAGATGCAGTGACCTTTCACCTACATTCTCATAAGAACTGTATCTCATGTACTGTTATGCTATGTTAACTCTGTATTAACACTGTACTGACTGTAATCATTTTCTTGTTATAGTTTTTACCCGTATAAAACAGTATCTTGGATATACCGTATTCTGTATTCAACTGCATCTTGGATATTCCTATATTCACTGTATATTCCACGTATACTGCAATCAAGTTCACGTTACCAGCTAATAAATCAAGGCTATTGAATTCCACAGTCTGTTTATTTCAAATGTGAACAAGGGTTTAGCTGTATGCTAGAGATTCACAGCGTTACGTGAAAGAAGGCAGAACATATGCTTTTTGTGTGAATAGGACTCTTCACTGGAGCAAAAAAAGTTGGCCAACAAGAACATCTTTGTAACCGGGACTCAAGAACATTGTTGCATAAAGCTTAGTTGATCCCACCTAAAGTTCTCTTGCCACCACTCCACTGTAAGCTTTGGACTGATGAAGCTGTTTGTGAAAGCGCTACTGAAAGAAGGAGAGATGTTTAAGTACCTGTGTTCCAAGTTTCAGGGACTGACAGAATCAAGTCTGAAGAAAGGTGTGACGCCCTTGCAAAACCAGGTAGTTACAGATAGGCCCCCGCACAACACCTTTCCTCACTTAGGAAACTCACAGCCGACCTGAAACCCTAGTCACCCCCCCTTAGGGAAAGATAGACATACCAGTGGGTGGGACCAGGCAGTTGGACACGCCCACCCAGGGGTCTAGACAGCCCGGGGCGGGAAGACAAGCAGTCTAGCAGTGAAGTTTGGTAGTTCAAGTTGAGAGGAGTGTGGGCTGGAGCTAGGTGTAGCTCCAGCAGAGGAGGTTCAAGTTGAATGGTGCCAGGGTTGGAGCCCTGGTGCCTTTGGCTAAGTTGCAGACGGTGGTCTCCGTCAGCAGGAGACGGGAAGATGGCTCGGCAGATCCGAGGTGGACCGGGACAGGGTTGTAGCCCGCGGTACTGACACGGAGAACGGACCTGGAAACCATAGCACAGAGGGGGTACTTGGACCCTGAAGCCAGGATCGAAACCAGCGGCCTAGCTAATTAAACGATTGAGGGCAGGATTATAGGTCCTATCCCACCTAAAGTCCCTCAAAGAAGACAATAGCCCACTGATAGGGATAAGGCCACCGCCAGGGCCCATAGATCCCATGGGCCAGCGCCTGCGGGCACGGCTCCTTAGGCCATATCCAGCCTGGAGCGGACTCCTGAGTTCCAGACCAGGCAGTCCACCATACACAAAAACAAGTGCAGAGTAAAGGACAGTGACCACCAGCCTGGGTGGGGGACCTGAATGCAACCGGCCGGGGTGGCAGGCCACCAGCACCTTTGGTTTACCGAAAGACTCGTGTGATTCATTTACTGTGAGTAACCAAACATCCCCCTGCTTGCTCAGGCGCGCCTGCCCTTGCCATCACCATACCCTGCACAAAGACACTGGGCCCCGGGGCAACCATCCCTACACACGGAGGGGTTAACATCCAGCTGCCACTACATCTCTCCCGGGTATCCCATAACGGCAGCGGTGGTGTCCCACCTCACCACACACCGTCGGTGGCGTCACAAACTTAATACGGCCTAGCCCATACTTCTACATTCCTCCTTTTATTCGGCGTGTCCGCGAGACCCCCGGGTCTGGAGACCCTCGAGCTACTAGCTTAGAAGGTCTGGATCCGAGCAACGGCGGCTGCTGGCACGGGGGCGGCACAAAAGCATTTTTGTGGGTTTGGATATTCAGAAACCCATGAATGAAGGACGACGTGTTTTAAACAATAATGAAAACTGTTGAAAAAAGGGGCTTGGAACTCTTTGAAAGAAGCAATAAATAAATTTCTAGGTAACAACAAAGAATCAAAATTTAAGTCCATCGTGGAGAACATGCTGAAACGTTTCAAAGCCTTGGGTTGTCTAATGAATTTGAAGTTACATTTTTTACATTCCTATTTGGACTACTTGTCTGAAAACCTTGGTGCTGGTGGGAAGAACAAGAAGGTTTTCATCAGAATATCAAGGAGATGGAACCAAAGTAAATGAAACGTGAACATGATTGCCAGATGCTTCACAGAGAAGATCCACAGGCCTTCTATAAGAGAAAAGGGGGATCAAGAGAAAAGGAAAAAGTGCAAGAATGAATTTCTAATAAAGTTGCAGAATGACTGTATAATAAATAAATGTGTTTTATATATAAAATTGTGAATGTTTTTGGTTACGATAAGTATTTTTCTTGTTCATGTCACTTGTATGTAACTTCACACATGGATTGTACAAAATCAATATTTGATGGTTAAAAAAATATATTTTTTTTTTTTTTAAATCAGGACATTAGAAAACATAAGAATCAGTCACTGGATTTGAAGTTTCATAAACCAAAATTTTGCATAGCTGTGCAATTTGTCGGGCACCCACCGACAATAGAATAACGCCAGATTTAGGAAGCTGGCTGAGGTCTGCAAAGTCTGTAGCCAGGTGACAAAATTGTCCAACCTGGGTTTCTTCCTTAAGTAGTCTCTGGTATGATGATATGGTATAATCCTGGCAGCCGGAGTCGAAATCCCTAGACTGCGGTTATGATCTCCAATCGGAATTGGAGCCCCTAGATTGAAGCCATGAAGCCTAGTGATCCTCTAGTTGAAGCCAAAGTCCCTAGACCGAGTCCACAAGGCATCCTGGTTCTGATCCCCTAGCCAGCTCCTAAGAGCTTAGACTAGATCATGCAACATCCATCAACAACCTGGTGACTCCAAGAAGTCCCCTTTTATAGCCATAACCTTCCCTTAGGATATACTGTGTCCTTATCAGATTGGTTGTACAAGGTTGCTTCTCTTATTGGATGAATTTCAAGCTGCATGGATAATGTTCATTTAAATGATGTGGATAGAAAGACTGAGGATATCTACATGTAGTCTGAAATCCACAGACTAGGCAATGGCCACTGAGGTAATTTACATTAGATTAGCAATACAATGGGTGTCTGGCCTTCAGTGGCCAAAATAATTACATGAGTCAACAAGAGTCTTGTAAAAACAATGAGGGCTTATCCCCTTCTATAAACAAACTATCTTCATGTCTGGCTGAATTTTAAGAAATTTAACCCCTGCTAAGAATTGAAAGAGTCCAGGTTGTCGCAAGGAGTTAAAGGGTTTCAGGATTCCAGAGGTGCAGCTTGTTGAGTGGCTTCTCTTTAGCCTATCCTTTACAGCCCGTCTGAGTGTGTGGCTCCAGGCAGGCGTTACACCGTGCCCTCTGCAGAAGGACATCTAGGCCGGGATAGTGGTTTAAAAATTGCTGGACAACCAGGTTCAACACGTGAGCCATACAAGGCACGTGTGTCACATTGTCACGGCGAAGGGACGCACCCAGGTTTGCATCATTGTTGCACACGGCCTTCCCTGGCTGCTAGTTGAGTGGAGACAACCATTGATGAAACTCGGTCTCCAGAGCTAACCATCCACAACTCCTCCTGTGACTCACACTTCCCATACATTTCAAAGTAAAGATTTGACCACCTGATGGCATTGAGCTCTGCTGCCAGCATTGTAAGGAGGTGTGTGGGATTCCTTGTGCACAGTTATAAGCGAGTGGACTTACCAGACAGGTTTTGAGCGGAGGTTGAGGACCTAGACGAGGTTGAGGAGGCAGAAGCAGAGTAGGAACTTCTACATACAGAGGAAGGATTGACACACAACTCGTGGGGACGGCAAGACTTGTACAGCAGACCCTTCTCCATCTCTCGCCATAGTTACCCAGTGCCCAGTCAGCGACATGTAACGCCCCTGTCCATGCTTACTGGTCCAAGTATCTGTGGTGAAATGCACCCTGCCACACACAGAGTTTCTCAAGGAAGCGGTGATGTTGTGTGCGACATGCTGTTGTAGCGCGGGCATGCCTTTCTTGGAGAAGAAGTGGCGACTGGGCATCGGCTCTTGGGGCACTGCGATGGGCATAAGGTCTCGAAAGTCCCCTGTGTCAAAAGGGTGGAAAGGCAGCATTTCTGTAGCCAACAGCTTGGAGATGCTGAAAGTCAACCTCTTAGGCATGTCATGCCCTTCTAAAATCATGTAAAGCACAGCAAGGGGACTGCAACCACAGTCTTCCTCGTTTCCAAAAATTGGGCCACATACACCACTTCACTGGCATCAGTTGTCCCCCTGTTGCAAATTTACAAAGATGATTTGCATGAAGCACTCTCAAAAATACACCAGACTTTCACCTTCCCTGGATGACACAGGGGTAGAAAAGTCCTCTGTGATGCATGACTTCCTCATCTTGGTTCATTTTTAAAAAAAAAAAAAAAAAAAAGGGGACTCCAACCACAGTCTCCCTCGTTTCCAAAAATTGGGCCACACACACACCACTTCACTGGCATCAGTTGTCCCCCAGTTGCAAACTTACAAAAATGATTTGCATGAAGCACTCTCAAAAATACACCAGCCTTTCACCTCCCCTGGATAACACAGGGGTAGAAAAGTCCTCTGTGATCCATGACTTGTTCATCTTGATGAACGTTAGTCTGTACACATTGTCACTGGACAGACGCGTGCGCTTATCTGTCAGCACATACCCAGCAGCACTGAAGACACGTTCTGAGAGAACGCTGGCTGCAGAACACGACAAGATCCCCAAGGTGTAAGTGGCGAGCTCAGGCAATTTATCCAGATTGGAAGCCCAAAATGAGCAAGACTCAAGTTGCACAGTAATGGCATCGATGTTCACTTGCAGATACTCCGATAGCTGAGTCTCCTTCTCTTTTTACTCATCCAGCTCTTTTGTTTTCGCATGAGTATATGTCCTTATCACTTTCCCATGTATTTGTGGTGTCTTGGGAGTTGTTTGTCACCTTTTGGACACCTTAGAAGGTGTTTTCTATGTGTTTGTATGTGTTTGTGTTTGCCTGCCATTGTTTGCAATGGGGTTCGAGTTGGTTCGTCGAACGTTCATCGAACGGAGGCTCCGTTCGACGAACCAAACCAAACTCGAACGCTAGGGGGGTGGCTCATCTCTAGTGCAGAGTGTTCCTAGTATTTTAATTAGCTGTTGTTGGCAACACCATTGGTTGGGGACCAATAACCAAGGAGGAGGTGGATATTGCACAGAAGGGCAGATTGCTTAATACCCTGTGACGACCTGATAGGCCAGGGCATCACACAGTCTTCTCCCGGTCTTCTTCTGCTACGGAGACCTGCCAATACCCACTAGTGAGATCTAGGGTGGAAAAGTAGTTAGGAGCTTTCAATGCAGGTAGTGACTCCTCTATGAGGGGTAATGGGTAAGCATCTTTATGTGTTATGCGATTTATCTTCCTATAATCTACACACATCCTCATTGTGTCATCCTTCTTTCTGACTAGGACCAGCGGAGCTGCCCAGGGGCTACAACTGTCTCTGATAACCCCAGCCTTCTTCATGTTCCTCAACATGTCCTTGGCACACTAAGTGAGCTGGTGGTATAGGTCTATATCGCTCTTTAATGGAGGGATGGTCTCCTGTGGGTATATAGTGTTGTACCCCTTTTATCCTCCCAAAATCTAATGGATGCTTACTGAAAACTTGCTCATACTCTTGTGCTACCCGATAAACTCCTTGTTTCTGGTGAGAAGGAGTGGAATCATCAATCAACTATTCTGGGGATCTGTTGTCCTCTGCTGGTTCTGATGGGGTTAGATTTTTCCACTACCTGGATGGAGCCATTGGCAACAGTAAACAGTTTGGCAATGGTGGCATACCTGGGCAATTTAGTTTGCTCCTCCTCACAATTTAACACTCGTACAGGGACTCTTCCCTTGCGTATATCTATCCCCCCAGGCTGTCAGGACTGTAGATCAGTTTTCTGAGTATATGGGCTCCACCACTGGTTGGTAATCTTGCCTTTTGATACCTGTTGCCGCCCAACACCATATCATCATTTCACTTCTTGGGGGTATTACAATAGGGACGGAGTCTAGAGTATATTACTCGTACATTACCAATTTCTCCACCAGATAAGTTTACCTGTTGCTTCTGCAGGAGGGCTCTGATTTCTTTTTGCAGGACCCTCTGCTTCCTGACGTCGGCAGTTTCAGCAATCTGTTGGAGTAAGAACAGCACTTCTCCCAAACAATTTTCAATTACATTGGTACCCAGAATCATCTGTGGATTTTTCTAATTAGCATCAGTTTCAACTACAATCAATCCTTGGCCCTTTAGCTCTTCCCTCCCCACTTTTATGGTTACCTCTTTCAACCCTATCTTAGACACTTGTAATCCATTAATAGCATAAATGTTAAAGTCTGAGTTAGGATGGGTGAGCTCAGTATCTGACCAGAATCTTTTGTAGATTACATACGGGATAGTTGTAACCTGCGAGCTGGTGTCCAACAATGCAGATGTGGGAATTCCGTCCAGAGTGATGGACAGAACTGGTTGTCCTCCTACATACCTGTCATGCCAGTCAGATGGGCCTTGTCGTCTTATTCCTGGCCCTTGGCCCCAGGGATTGCTGGTTTAACACTAGAAGTCCCAGAGAGGTGTCATTTAACATTTCTACTTTTGGAACCCAGAGACGGGTCAAATGACCTGAAGGATTTTAGCTAAATCCTATAATCACCGTCTTTTGTTCTGTAATTAAGGCCATTACTGTCGCACCACTGGAGGTTGTTGTTTCCCATTGAGTTTAGCCATTTAGTTTCTAGTTAGTTCTATTCAGTTTATTGTATAGTGTCATTTGAACCTCTTTCGGGATTTCAGGGTGGAGCTCGAAATTAACTTGATTAGTTTAATAAATAAATAAATAATAATAATAATTAATAATAAATAAATCAATGACCCTTTCTATTTTGTTGTCCCTTGATGCAGAAAAAGCTTTTGATCGCGTGAATTGGAAATTCCTTAAGACCACACTACTTAAATTCGGATTTAATAACCAATTTATCCATACCGTTATGTCCCTTTATTCCTCCCCGTCTGCAAGAGTCTGCGCTAATAATCATCTGTAAAAGCCCATTGTTATTACTAATGGCACTCGTCAAGGGTGCCCTTTATCACCTTTACTTTTTGCAATTAGTATGGAACCCTTGGCAGAACGTCTACGAAGTAATGTCAAAATAAGGGGAATTTGTACTAGGAAAAGAAGTTATAAAATTGGACTTCTTGCCGATGACACCCTTTTATCCTTATCTGACCCCTACAACTCTATTGAAGAGACTTTGAAAGAATTGAACTATTTCGCAGACGTTTCATATTTCAAACTGTATATGTTTAAATCTAAGATCCTCCCCTTTTTCCTTGACAAATCCTCTATGGACAACATAAAAAGTATCTCTTCTTTTGAATGTGTTGACACTTCTTTTACATACCTTGGTAATACTTTAACAAAAAATGAGCATTCCTTAACCCCTTAACGACCGCGGGCCGTAAAATTACATCCTTGCGGTCATAATGTTACTGCCCACGGTCTGCCGGCAGCATCATGCTGCGATCGGTAACATCTCAGCTGATTTTCACAGCTGAGATGTGTGCCTGCTAGGCACGAGCAGAATCGTTATCTGCTCGTGCCGTTTAACCCCTTATATGGCGCTGTCAATATGTGACAGCGCCATTATAAGCGCGATTGCGGTAAACATTTCCTTACCGCCCGATACCGGAAGTCACGTGACGCGATCACGTGACTCCCGATAGTTGTCATGGTAGCACAGGGTCATGTGATGACTCCTGTACTACACCTGACTTGCTTTCACTTTCGCTATGCCAGATTCACAGCAAAATAGAAGGAGAGCGTATCTGCTGTTTACAGCCTTGTAGCTGTGATCAGCAGATGCTGCAGAGCGATCGGAATGCTGATCGCAATAGCCCCCTAGGGTGACTAGTAAAATAAAAAAAAAAGGTAAAAAAAAGTTTTAAAAAATTAAAAAAAAACAAAAAAACCTAAAAGTTCAAATCACCCCCCATTCGCCCCATTGAAAATTAAAGGGTTAACCACTTAACGACCTTTGACGTACTGGGTACGTGATGGTGACATGGTGCTAAACGACGCATGACGTACCCAGTACGTCATGGCGAAATCGGGGTCCCGGAGCCGGGGGGAGTTAAATTTGTTTAATTAAACTGTAGATTCGGGAAGGAGGGGACCTTTGCCTAACCTCAGGACGGGTGGTGCCTCCTCCCCGAACATACAGAGGCTGTCATTGGCTGACGAACGCCGCTCAGCCAATTACAGTCACTGTAATGTTCCAGCCATTGAATATGGCTGGAACATTGAAATCCAGCCCTGATCAGTGCTGTTGTAGCACTGGCCATTGGCTGGAGCTGGGTGATCGATGCTTCACCCGCCCCCAGCTCTGATTGGAGAGACCGGTCTTGTGACCGATCTCTCCAATTACCGTGGATCTGGTGCCGGTGACCTGTGTCCGTCCCTGAAAGCCGAGGAGAGCGGTCTCTGCGGGTGCCCATCTGTAAGTTGCTGCCCCCGCCGGCCGCCCCTGTCCCCGATCGCCCTGCCAGCCCCGCCGCTGTCTCCTATCGCCCCGTCCGCCACCGCCAGCCCCGCCGCTGTCTCCGATCGCCCCGCCCGCCACCGCCAGCCCCGCCACTGTGTCTCCGTTCGCCCTGCCGCTGTCTCCGATCGCCCCGCCCGCCACCGCCAGCCCCGCCGCTGTGTCTCCGTTCGCCCCGCCGCTGTCTCCGATCGCCCCGCCCGTCACCGCCAGCGCCGCCGCTGTCTCTGCCAGCCCCGCCGCTGTCTCCGATCGCCCCACCCGCCAGCCCCAGCCCCGCCGCTGTCTCCGCCAGCCCCGCCGCTGTCTCCCATCGCCCCGACCGCCACCACCAGCCCCGCCGCTGTCTCCGCCAGCCCCGCCGCTGTATCCGATCACCCCGCCCGCCAGCCCCAGCCCCGCCGCTGTCTCCGATCGTCCCGCCCGCCACCGTCAGCCCTGCCGCTGTCTCCACCAACCCCGCCGCTGTGTCCGATCGGCCCGCCCGCCAGACCCAGCCCCGCCGCTTTCTCCGATCTCCCCGCCTGCCACCGCCAGCCCCGCCGCTGTCTCTGCCAGCCCCGCCGCTGTCTCTGATCGCCCCGCCTGCCACCGCCAGCCCCGCCGCTGTCTCCGCCAGCCCCGTCGCTGTCTCCGATCGCCCCGCCCGCCAGCCCCAGCCCCGCCGCTGTCGCCGATCGCCCCGCCCGCAACCGCTAGCCCCGCCGCGGTCTCCGATCGCCACCGCCAGCCCCACCGCTGACTCCGATCGCCACCGCCAGCCCCACCGCTGTCCCCGATCGGCCCGCCCGCCACTGTCCCCGCCGCCACGTTCGCCACTGTCCCCGCCGCCACGTTCACCACTGTCCCCGCCGCCACGTTCGCCACTGTCCCCGCCGCCACGTTCGCCACTGTCCCCGCCGCCACGTTTGCCACTGTCCCCGCCGCCGTCGCACCCACCTTTTTTAGCCGCTGCTGCCCCCAAATCGGCCCCCACTGTTCCCGATTGTTGCCTCCTTCATCGGCTGCCACGTCTCCATTGCCACTACACCTCCTCCCCCTCCATGTGCTGCAAGCCACCCTCCCCCCACATGTGCTGCAAGCCACCCTCCCCCTCCACGTGCTGCAAGCCACCCTCCCCCTCCATGTGCTGCAAGCCACCCTCCCCCCTCCATGTTCTGGGGGCTCTCCTCCCCCCGGGGCCCCCCCTCCTCCATGTGCCATCTCTCTCTCCCATCAGACTCTGCCCCCCTCCCCGATCTGCTGCCTGCTCTCTCCCATCCTCTTCATCTACTGCCCCCTCTCACTCTCCTCAATCTGTTGCCTCCTTCATCTGCTGCCTCTTCTGTCTGCTGTGATCCTGCTGGCTAGATCCATCCTGTAAGGTAGGTATCCCCATCTCACCTCCCTCCCCCCCATCCTCCGCCGCTCCTCCATCCGCTGCGCCATTTCCCATCATCCATCTGCTGCGCCCTTTCCCATCCTCTGCCGCTCCTCCATCCGCTGCGCCCTTTCCCATCTTCCATCCGCTGCGCCCTTTCCCATCCTCTGCCGCTCCTCCATCCGCTGCGCCCTTTCCCATCTTCCATCCGCTGCGCCCTTTCTCATCTGCCGCCCCGCCCTCTTGCATCGCATTATCCAGCGCAGTTGCTCGCTTCCAGACTGGAGTGGATGATGCGATGCGAGACTCGTGCATTGCTCTCACGTTTGGCACTGGTCTTAGTGGCAGGCGCTCATATATTTTTTTTTTTTTCTTTTTTTTTTTTTTTACTGATGTCTGTATTTTTTTTTTCGCCAAACTAATTTTTTTGTATGGGGGGGGTCTAGTTTCCAAAATGGGATCACATGTGGGGGAGCTCCATTGTTTAGGTTCCTCAGGGGGTCTCCAAATGCAACATGGCGTCTGCTAATAATTCCAATCAATTTTAGTGTGAAATGGCGCTCCTTCTCTTCTAAGCCCCGCCATACGCCCAAACAATTGATTTCCACTACATATGAGGTACCTGTGTACTCAGGAGAAATTGCATAATACATTTTATGTGCATTTTTTCCGGATACCCTTGTGAAAAAAAAGCTACCTGTTTGAAAAAACAATTTTGTAGTAAAAAAAAGAATAAAATATTTTCACAGCTGAACATTACAAACATTTGTGAAGCCTCCAGGGGTTCAAAGTGCTCACTAAACAGCTAGATAAATTCCATGAGGGGTCTAGTTTCCAAAATGGGGTCAATTGTGGGGGAGCTCCATTGTTTAGGCACTTCAGGGGGTCTCCAAACGCAACATGGCGTCCGCTAATAATTCCAACCAATTTTGCTGTGAAATGGCGCTCCTTGCCTTCCGAGTCCTGCTGTGTGCCCAAACATTTGATTTCCACCACATATGGGGTATCTGCATACTCAGGAGAAAATGCACAATACATTTCATGGTGCATTTTTTCCTGATACCCTTGTGATAAAAAAAGCTACCTGGTTGAAGCAACAGTTTTGTGGTAAAAAAAATTTTTTTTTTTTCACGGCTCAACATTATAAACTTCTGTGAAGCCCCCAGGGGTTCAAAGTGCACATCAAACATCTAGAAAAAATATCTGAGGGCTCTAGTTTCCAAAATGGGGTCACTTATGGGGGAGCTCTATTGTTTAGGCACCTCAGGGAGTCTTCAAACCCGACATGGCGTCCGCTAATGAGTGCAGCTAATTTTGCACTCAAAAATTCAAATGGCGCTCCTTGCCTTCCGAGTCCTGCCGTGTGCCCAAACATTTGATTTCCACCACACATGGGGTATCTGCGTACTCAGGAGAAAATGCACAATACATTTTATGGTTCATTTTTTCCTGATACCCTTGTGATAAAAAAAAGCTACCTGGTTGAAGCAACAGTTTTGTGGTAAAAAAAAATTTTTTTCTTTTCACGGCTCAACATTATAAACTTCTGTGAAAGACCCAGGGGTTAAAAGTGCACATCAAACATGTAGAAAAAATATTTGAGGGCTCTAGTTTCCAAAATGGGGTCACTTTTGGGGGAGCTCCATTGTTTAGGCACCTCAGGGAGTCTTCAAACCCGAGAAGGCGTCCGATAATGAGTGCAGATAATTTTGCACTCAAAAATTCAAATGGCGCTCCTTGCCTTTCGAGTTCTGCTGTGTGCCCAAACATTTGATTTCCACCACATATGAGGTATTTGCGTACTCAGGAGAAAATGCACGATACATTTTATGATGCATTTTTCCTGATACCCTTGTGAAAATACTAATTTTTACTGCTAAAGTAACATTTTTGTGTTAAAAAAGTAAAATTTTCATTTTTTTCTTCTACATTGCTTTGGTTGCTGTGAAGCTCCTAAAGGGTTAATAAACTTCTTGGATGTGGTTTTGAGCAGAGTGAGGGGGGCAGATTTTAGAATGGGGTCACTTTTGGGTATTTTCTTTCGTCTAGGTTTCTCAAATCACTCCAAATGTGATGTGGTACCTAAAAAATTTTCTTTTGTAAATTTTGTTGGAAAAATGAGAAATTGCTGATGAACTTTGAACCCTTCTAACTTCCTAACGGAAATTTTATTTTTTTTCAAAAATTACGCTGGTGTAAAGCAGACAAGTGGGAAATGTTATTTAGTAACTATTTTGTGTGACATATCTCTCAGATTTATGGGCATAAAATTTCAAATTTTGAAAACTGCGAAATTTTCAAAATTTTCGCCAAATTTCCGAAATTTTCACAAATAAACGCAAAACATATTGGCCTAAATTTACCACTGACATGAAGAACAATATGTCACGAAAAAACAATGTCAGAATCGCCAGAATCCGTTGAAGTGTACCAGAGTTATAACCTGTCAAAGTAACACTGGTCAAAATTGCAAAAAATGGCCGGGTCTTTAAGGTGAAAACAGGCTGGGGGCTGAAGGGGTTAAAAAAATAAAAAATATACACACATTCGGTATCGCTGCGTTCAGAAACGCCCGATCTATCAAAATATAAAATCAGTTAATATGATCAGTATACTGCGTAGCGGCAAAAAAATTCCAAAGGCCAAAACGGTTTTTTTGTCGCCACAACTTTTGCGCAAAATGCAATAAGAGGCGATCAAAACGTAGCATCTGCGCAAAAATGGTACCGTTAAAAACGTCAGCTCGAGACGCAAAAAATCAGCCGTCATTAAGCCATAGATCCCGAAAAATGAGAACGCTACGGGTCACGGAATATGGCGTAAAACGTGCACCACTTTTTTCGGACAAACTTCCGATTTTTTTTAAACCCCTTATATAAAAGTAAACCTACACATGTTTGGTGTCTACGAACTCGCACTGACCTGAGGCATCACACCCACACATCTGTTTTACCATATAGTGAACACAGTGAATAAAATATCTCAAAAACCATAGTGCTATCGCACTTTTTTTGCAATTTTTCAGCATTTGGATTTTTTTTGCCATTTTCTAGTACACTATATGGTAAAACTGATGCTTTCATTTAAAAGTACAGCTCGTTCCGCAAAAAATGAGCCCTCACACGACCATATTGACTGAAAAATAAAAAAGTTACGTCTCTCAGAAAAAGAATGGCGAAAAAAAAAACGGAAAGCGAAAAATCGTCCGGTCGTGAAGGGGTTAATTAATGTAAATTTGGAAAGTATCATCAAATCTCTAGAACAAGATTTCAAAAACTTCTCTTCTCATTTAAAATGATTTCCCTTCCCACACTTTTATATATTCTAAAGCTGGTGTCACACACAGCGACAACGACAACGACGTCGCTGCTACGTCACCATTTTCTGTGACGTTGCAGCGACGTCCCATCGCTGTCGCTGTGTGTGACATCCAGCAACGACCTGGCCCCTGCTGTGAGGTCGCCGGTCGTTTCTGAATGTCCAGCTTCATTTTTTGGTCGTCATTCTCCCGCTGTGACACACACATCGCTGTGTGTGACAGCGAGAGAGCGACGAAATGAAGCGAGCAGGAGCCGGCACTGGCACCTGCGGTAAACTGTAACCAGCGTAAACATCGGGTAACCAAGGGAAGACCTTTCCCTGGTTACCCGATATTTACCTTCGTTACCAGCTTCCGCTCTTGCTGCCAGCGCCGGCTCCTGCACTGTGACATGTGGCTGCAGTACGCATCGGGTAATTAACCCCATGTGTACTGTAGCAAGGAGAGCAAGGAGCCAGCGCTAAGCGGTGCGCGCGGCTCCCTTCTCTCTGAACTGTGACATGTAGCTGCAGCACACATCGGGTTAATTAACCCGATGTGTACTGTAGGAGAGCAAGGAGCCAGCGCTAAGCGCGGTTCCCTGCTCTCTGAACATGTAGCACAGCGACGTTATGATCGCTGCTTCTGCTGTGTTTGACAGCTAAGCAGCGATCATAACAGCGACTTACAAGGTCGCTGTTACGTCACCGAAAATGGTGACGTAACAGCGACGTCGTTGTCGCTGTCGTTTAGTGTGAACCCAGCTTTAGAGCCATTCCCCTAATTATTCCTCTTAAGTTTCTTAATCAACTTCAAAATCTCCTTAATAGATTTATCTGGAACAATAAAAAAACCAGGGTACAAAAGAATCTTCTTTTTAAATGTAAAATTAGAGGTGGATTCGATGTTCTCAATATAATAGCATATTACCACTCTTATTTAATCAATAATAGTAGAGACTGGATTGTCAACAATTCAGAGTCGGCCTGGATTGACCTCAAACTCTCCTAAAACAAATATTCCTCCCTTCGTAGTTTAATTCTCCACCATATAATTAATCCTTTCCTTCCTCTCCCTAAACACCCAACTATTTCGGCTGCCATCTTCGCCTGGAAGAAATTTGCCACTAGAAGTCCAAAGTCCCATTCTTTAAAAATTGACAGTATTAAAGATCATTCTGTTTCGATTGTTGAGGAATTCTCGGATCTCAAAGCTCCCAAAGCATGGATAGACAGGGGCATCAAAAAGTTTGGAGATTTCTTTGAAGAGTCCGATTTTACCTCCTTCCAGAAATTAAAACAGAAATTTGCCTTGTTGAATTCAGACTTTCTCTCATTCTTGTCCATTAAATACGCCACCCATAACTTGATAAAAAGTAAACATATACCTTCATCTGTGAATTCCCTTTTTTCTAATCCAGACAGCTCTATTCTGTGGAAAACCAGGAATTTTTACGATATCTTTAATGAAGATCTCCAATTTGTGAAATCATCACATGCTCTTAATTGGAAAAGAGATCTTTGTAAAGTTTTCTCAGAAACTAATTGACAGAATAGCCTTAAATGGGCTTACCGATCAAGTAGTTGTACTAATCTTTTTGAACCACATTTTAAGCTTTTCTCTAGATGGTATTACGTATTATTATACGCCTTCCAAACTGAATAAAATCTCTCCCATGTAAATACGTCCCCACAACTATTATGAAATGTGTCATGCCACATTTAACAACACTTATCCTTCATATTGCTGCAGATGGCAGGCTTGGACAAATATATTCCCTTGACATTTTTAAGAAGCTTCCCCTTTCTTTCAGGATGCTCTCTCCCTTCTTTCTTTCCTATTTTAGACTTACTTCTCTATTAATTCTCTCTTCTCTGTTTTCTTTTTTTTACTACAAGTTATATTTTAATACATTGCTATTTATCAACATTTTAGGATTTTACAGTTATGATTAAGAAGGTGTTACGCAGATTGATCCTCCATTCCCTCTCCTCTCCTCTCTTATTAAAGTTCTTCTCATTTCCCTTCCCTCCTTCCATTCCCACCCACTTTCCTTCAAGAATTTGACATTGGAAAAATATGTTTTAACTGATAATTTATTTTCTTTCCTGTATTATTCTACCCCTTTAAAATTAACAAAAATTTCTGGAATATAAAATTGAGAATTAATGTATACAAATAACTGATATAAAATATAATGAGAAGACAGATCATTCATTTTTGAACACTTTATTAAATACAGTCTCTACCTATACCTAAAGCCATTGATCCAGAAGAAGGCAAAAAACCTGGAAACGACAGGGTAAAAATTCATTCTTGACCCCAAGAAAAGGCAATCAGTCCAAGAACCCTGGACCAAGGCTATACTACAACTAACTTAAAGAACTATAGCACAGTGATATTATATCAGAAGCCTTATGTGGCATTCATAAACTAGCCAACAGAAGAAATGGTATTAGGCCAGTTGCACTATAGGATGTGTTTAGGCCTGTTGTTTAAATACTGTTTGTTCTGATGTCCAAGATGGGGACCAGGATGTGGACATAATAAAAAATTAGGGAACATGATAGGAGACATTTCTACAATACATATAATCATTCTTATCTATCTAATACGATGACAACAGCTCTCCATACCTGCAGTCCACCATAAGGACCACCCTCTCTAATCCCTGAAAAATGAAATCATCCTCAGTGACGAAGAGAGGGGGCTAAGCGCCCCCCATGGTCTCAGAGCATTGACTCTTCTAAGAGTTAAAAGAGTCCTGCTCCCACTGATGGGGTGCAGCTGTGGGACCCTATTTTCAGAGATGATGTCCTCCACCCAACTCTCAAAAAGCTGAAAGGGTCTTCAGTAGAGATGGATAGTCGAGCTGGGCTATCAGACGGTCACCTCTGTAGCTGTAGTGTCATTTTTCCTATGGTCCAATGTGTAAATTAAACAAAAAAGTGCACGTTTGTTATGATGTCCAAGATGGGGACCAGGATGTGGACTAAATAAAAAATTAGGGAACATGATAGGAGACATTTCTACAATACATATAATCATTCTTATCTATCTAATACGATGACAACAGCTCTTCATACCTGCAGTCCACCATAAGGACCACCCTCTCTAATCCCTGAAAAATGAAATCATCCTCAGTGACGAAGAGAGGGGGCTAAGCGCCCCCCATGGTCTCAGAGCATTGACTCTTCTAAGAGTTAAAAGAGTCCTGCTCCCACTGATGGGGTGCAGCTGTGGGACCCTATTTTCAGAGATGATGTCCTCCACCCAACTCTCAAAAAGCTGAAAGGGTCTTCAGTAGAGATGGATAGTCGAGCTGGGCTATCAGACGGTCACCTCTGTAGCTGTAGTGTCATTTTTCCTATGGTCCAATGTGTAAATTAAACAAAAAAGTGCACGTTTGTTATGATGTCCAAGATGGGGACCAGGATGTGGACATAATAAAAAATTAGGGAACATGATAGGAGACATTTCTACAATACATATAATCATTCTTATCTATCTAATACGATGACAACAGCTCTCCATACCTGCAGTCCACCATAAGGACCACCCTCTCTAATCCCTGAAAAATGAAATCATCCTCAGTGACGAAGAGAGGGGGCTAAGCGCCCCCCATGGTCTCAGAGCATTGACTCTTCTAAGAGTTAAAAGAGTCCTGCTCCCACTGATGGGGTGCAGCTGTGGGACCCTATTTTCAGAGATGATGTCCTCCACCCAACTCTCAAAAAGCTGAAAGGGTCTTCAGTAGAGATGGATAGTCGAGCTGGGCTATCAGACGGTCACCTCTGTAGCTGTAGTGTCATTTTTCCTATGGTCCAATGTGTAAATTAAACAAAAAAGTGCACGTTTATTATGATGTCCAAGATGGGGACCAGGATGTGGACATAATAAAAAATTAGGGAACATGATAGGAGACATTTCTACAATACATATAATCATTCTTATCTATCTAATACGATGACAACAGCTCTCCATACCTGCAGTCCACCATAAGGACCACCCTCTCTAATCCCTGAAAAATGAAATCATCCTCAGTGATGAAGAGAGGGGGCTAAGCGCCCCCATGGTCTCAGAGCATTGACTCTTCTAAGAGTCCTAAGAGTCCTGCTCCCACTGATGGGGTGCAGCTGTGGGACCCTATTTTCAGAGATGATGTCCTCCACCCAACTCTCAAAAAGCTGAAAGGGTCTTCAGTAGAGATGGATAGTCGAGCTGGGCTATCAGACGGTCACCTCTGTAGATGTAGTGTCATTTTTCCTATGGTCCAATGTGTAAATTAAACAAAAAAGTGCACGTTTGTTATGATGTCCAAGATGGGGACCAGGATGTGGACATAATAAAAAATTAGGGAACATGATAGGAGACATTTCTACAATACATATAATCATTCTTATCTATCTAATACGATGACAACAGCTCTCCATACCTGCAGTCCACCATAAGAACCACCCTCTCTAATCCCTGAAAAATGAAATCATCCTCAGTGACGAAGAGAGGGGGAAAAGCGCCCCCCATGGTCTCAGAGCATTGACTCTTCTAAGAGTTAAAAGAGTCCTGCTCCCACTGATGGGGTGCAGCTGTGGGACCCTATTTTCAGAGATGATTTTCCTCCACCCAACTCTCAAAAAGCTGAAAGGGTCTTCAGTAGAGATGGATAGTAGAGCTGGGCTATCAGACGGTCACCTCTGTAGCTGTAGTGTCATTTTTCCTATGGTCCAATGTGTAAATTAAACAAAAAAGTGCATGTTTGTTATGATGTCCAAGATGGGGACCAGGATGTGGACATAATAAAAAATTAGGGAACATGATAGGAGACATTTCTACAATACATATAATCATTCTTATCTATCTAATACGATGACAACAGCTCTCCATACCTGCAGTCCACCATAAGGACCACCCTCTCTAATCCCTGAAAAATGAAATCATCCTCAGTGACGAAGAGAGGGGGCTAAGCGCCCCCCATGGTCTCAGAGCATTGACTCTTCTAAGAGTTAAAAGAGTCTTGCTCCCACTGATGGGGTGCAGCTGTGGGACCCTATTTTCAGAGATGATGTCCTCCACCCAACTCTCAAAAAGCTGAAAGGGTCTTCAGTAGAGATGGATAGTCGAGCTGGGCTATCAGACGGTCACCTCTGTAGCTGTAGTGTCATTTTTCCTATGGTCCAATGTGTAAATTAAACAAAAAAGTGCACGTTTGTTATAATGTCCAAGATGGGGACCAGGATGTGGACATAATAAAAAATTAGGGAACATGATAGGAGACATTTCTACAATACATATAATCATTCTTATTTATCTAATACGATGACAACAGCTCTCCATACCTGCAGTCCACCATAAGGACCACCCTCTCTAATCCCTGAAAAATGAAATCATCCTCAGTGACGAAGAGAGGGGGCTAAGCGCCCCCCATGGTCTCAGAGCATTGACTCTTCTAAGAGTTAAAAGAGTCCTGCTCCCACTGATGGGGTGCAGCTGTGGGACCCTATTTTCAGAGATGATGTCCTCCACCCAACTCTCAAAAAGCTGAAAGGGTCTTCAGTAGAGATGGATAGTCGAGCTGGGCTATCAGACGGTCACCTCTGTAGCTGTAGTGTCATTTTTCCTATGGTCCAATGTGTAAATTAAACAAAAAAGTGCACGTTTGTTATGATGTCCAAGATGGGGACCAGGATGTGGACATAATAAAAAATTAGGGAACATGATAGGAGACATTTCTACAATACATATAATCATTCTTATTTATCTAATACGATGACAACAGCTCTCCATACCTGCAGTCCACCATAAGGACCACCCTCTCTAATCCCTGAAAAATGAAATCATCCTCAGTGACGAAGAGAGGGGGCTAAGCGCCCCCCATGGTCTCAGAGCATTGACTCTTCTAAGAGTTAAAAGAGTCCTGCTCCCACTGATGGGGTGCAGCTGTGGGACCCTATTTTCAGAGATGATGTCCTCCACCCAACTCTCAAAAATCTGAAAGGGTCTTCAGTAGAGATGGATAGTCGAGCTGGGCTATCAGACGGTCACCTCTGTAGCTGTAGTGTCATTTTTCCTATGGTCCAATGTGTAAATTAAACAAAAAAGTGCACGTTTGTTATGATGTCCAAGATGGGGACCAGGATGTGGACATAATAAAAAATTAGGGAACATGATAGGAGACATTTCTACAATACATATAATCATTCTTATCTATCTAATACGATGACAACAGCTCTCCATACCTGCAGTCCACCATAAGGACCACCCTGTCTAATCCCTGAAAAATGAAATCATCCTCAGTGACGAAGAGAGGGGGCTAAGCGCCCCCCATGGTCTCTGAGCATTGACTCTTCTAAGAGTCCTAAGAGTCCTGCTCCCACTGATGGGGTGCAGCTGTGGGACCCTATTTTCAGAGATGATGTCCTCCACCCAACTCTCAAAAAGCTGAAAGGGTCTTCAGTAGAGATGGATAGTCGAGCTGGGCTATCAGACGGTCACCTCTGTAGCTGTAGTGTCATTTAGTGTCATTTTTCCTATGGTCCAATGTTTAAATTAAACAAAAAAGTGCACGTTTGTTATGATGTCCAAGATGGGGACCAGGATGTGGACATAATAAAAAATTAGGGAACATGATAGGAGACATTTCTACAATACATATAATCATTCTTATCTATCTAATACGATGACAACAGCTCTCCATACCTGCAGTCCACCATAAGGACCACCCTCTCTAATCCCTGAAAAATGAAATCATCCTCAGTGACGAAGAGAGGGGGCTAAGCGCCCCCCATGGTCTCAGAGCATTGACTCTTCTAAGAGTTAAAAGAGTCCTGCTCCCACTGATGGGGTGCAGCTGTGGGACCCTATTTTCAGAGATGATGTCCTCCACGCAACCCTAAAAAAGCTGAAAGGGTCTTCAGTAGAGATGGATAGTCGAGCTGGGCTATCAGACGGTCACCTCTGTAGCTGTAGTGTCATTTTTCCTATGGTCCAATGTGTAAATTAAACAAAAAAGTGCACGTTTGTTATGATGTCCAAGATGGGGACCAGGATGTGGACATAATAAAAAATTAGGGAACATGATAGGAGACATTTCTACAATACATATAATCATTCTTATCTATCTAATACGATGACAACAGCTCTCCATACCTGCAGTCCACCATAAGGACCACCCTCTCTAATCCCTGAAAAATGAAATCATCCTCAGTGACGAAGAGAGGGGGCTAAGCGCCCCCATGGTCTCAGAGCATTGACTCTTCTAAGAGTCCTAAGAGTCCTGCTCCCACTGATGGGGTGCAGCTGTGGGACCCTATTTTCAGAGATGATGTCCTCCACCCAACTCTCAAAAAGCTGAAAGGGTCTTCAGTAGAGATGGATAGTCGAGCTGGGCTATCAGACGGTCACCTCTGTAGCTGTAGTGTCATTTTTCCTATGGTCCAATGTGTAAATTAAACAAAAAGTGCACGTTTGTTATGATGTCCAAGATGGGGACCAGGATGTGGACATAATAAAAAATTAGAGAACATGATAGGAGACATTTCTACAATACATATAATCATTCTTATCTATCTAATACGATGACAACAGCTCTCCATACCTGCAGTCCACCATAAGGACCACCCTCTCTAATCCCTGAAAAATGAAATCATCCTCAGTGACGAAGAGAGGGGGCTAAGCGCCCCCCATGGTCTCAGAGCATTGACTCTTCTAAGAGTTAAAAGAGTCCTGCTCCCACTGATGGGGTGCAGCTGTGGGACCCTATTTTCAGAGATGATGTCCTCCACCCAACTCTCAAAAAGCTGAAAGGGTCTTCAGTAGAGATTGATAGTCGAGCTGGGCTATCAGACGGTCACTTCTGTAGTTGTAGTGTCATTTTTCCTATGGTCCAATGTGTAAATTAAACAAAAAAGTGCACGTTTGTTATGATGTCCAAGATGGGGACCAGGATGTGGACATAATAAAAAATGAGGGAACATGATAGGAGACATTTCTACAATACATATAATCATTCTTATCTATCTAATACGATGACAACAGCTCTCCATACCTGCAGTCCACCATAAGGACCACCCTCTCTAATCCCTGAAAAATGAAATCATCCTCAGTGACGAAGAGAGGGGGCTAAGCGCCCCCCATGGTCTCAGAGCATTGACTCTTCTAAGAGTTAAAAGAGTCCTGCTCCCACTGATGGGGTGCAGCTGTGGGACCCTATTTTCAGAGATGATGTCCTCCACCCAACTCTCAAAAAGCTGAAAGGGTCTTCAGTAGAGATGGATAGTCGAGCTGGGCTATCAGACGGTCACCTCTGTAGCTGTAGTGTCATTTTTCCTATGGTCCAATGTGTAAATTAAACAAAAAAGTGCACGTTTGTTATGATGTCCAAGATGGGGACCAGGATGTGGACATAATAAAAAATTAGGGAACATGATAGGAGACATTTCTACAATACATATAATCATTCTTATCTATCTAATACAATGACAACAGCTCTCCATACCTGCAGTCCACCATAAGGACCACCCTCTCTAATCCCTGAAAAATGAAATCATCCTCAGTGACGAAGAGAGGGGGCTAAGCGCCCCCCATGGTCTCAGAGCATTGACTCTTCTAAGAGTTAAAAGAGTCCTGCTCCCACTGATGGGGTGCAGCTGTGGGACCCTATTTTCAGAGATGATGTCCTCCACCCAACTCTCAAAAAGCTGAAAGTGTCTTCAGTAGAGATGGATAGTCGAGCTGGGCTATCAGACGGTCACCTCTGTAGCTGTAGTGTCATTTTTCCTATGGTCCAATGTGTAAATTAAACAAAAAAGTGCACGTTTGTTATGATGTCCAAGATGGGGACCAGGATGTGGACATAATAAAAAATTAGGGAACATGATAGGAGACATTTCTACAATACATATAATCATTCTTATCCATCTAATACGATGACAACAGCTCTCCATACCTGCAGTCCACCATAAGGACCACCCTCTCTAATCCCTGAAAAATGAAATCATCCTCAGTGACGAAGAGAGGGGGCTAAGCGCCCCCCATGGTCTCAGAGCATTGACTCTTCTAAGAGTTAAATGAGTCCTGCTCCCACTGATGAGGTGCAGCTGTGGGACCCTATTTTCAGAGATGATGTCCTCCACCCAACTCTCAAAAAGCTGAAAGGGTCTTCAGTAGAGATGGATAGTCGAGCTGGGCTAACAGACGGTCACCTCTGTAGCTGTAGTGTCATTTTTCCTATGGTCCAATGTGTAAATTAAACAAAAAAGTGCACGTTTGTTATGATGTCCAAGATGGGGACCAGGATGTGGACATAATAAAAAATTAGGGAACATGATAGGAGACATTTCTACAATACATATAATCATTCTTATCTATCTAATACGATGACAACAGCTCTCCATACCTGCAGTCCACCATCAGGACCACCCTCTCTAATCCCTGAAAAATGAAATCATCCTCAGTGACGAAGAGAGGGGGCTAAGCGCCCCCCATGGTCTCAGAGCATTGACTCTTCTAAGAGTTAAAAGAGTCCTGCTCCCACTGATGGGGTGCAGCTGTGGGACCCTATTTTCAGAGATGATGTCCTCCACCAAACTCTCAAAAAGCTGAAAGGGTCTTCAGAAGAGATGGATAGTCGAGCTGGGCTATCAGACGGTCACCTCTTAAGCTGTAGTGTCATTTTTCCTATGGTCCAATGTGTAAATTAAACAAAAAAGTGCACGTTTGTTATGATGTCCAAGATGGGGACCAGGATGTGGACATAATAAAAAATTAGGGAACATGATAGGAGACATTTCTACAATACATATAATCATTCTTATCTATCTAATACGATGACAACAGCTCTCCATACCTGCAGTCCACCATAAGGACCACCCTCTCTAATCCCTGAAAAATGAAATCATCCTCAGTGACGAAGAGAGGGGGCTAAGCGCCCCCCATGGTCTCAGAGCATTGACTCTTCTAAGAGTTAAAAGAGTCCTGCTCCCACTGATGGGGTGCAGCTGTGGGACCCTTTTTTCAGAGATGATGTCCTCCACCCAACTCTCAAAAAGCTGAAAGGGTCTTCAGTAGAGATGGATAGTCGAGCTGGGCTATCAGACGGTCACCTCTGTAGCTGTAGTGTCATTTTTCCTATTGTCCAATGTGTAAATTAAACAAAAAAGTGCCGTTTGTTTTGATGTCCAAGATGGGGACCAGGATGTGGACATAATAAAAAATTAGGGAACATGATAGGAGACATTTCTACAATACATATAATCATTCTTATCTATCTAATACGATGACAACAGCTCTCCATACCTGCAGTCCACCATAAGGACCACCCTCTCTAATCCCTGAAAAATGAAATCATCCTCAGTGACGAAGAGAGGGGGCTAAGCGCCCCCCATGGTCTCAGAGCATTGACTCTTCTAAGAGTTAAAAGAGTCCTGCTCCCACTGATGGGGTGCAGCTGTGGGACCCTTTTTTCAGAGATGATGTCCTCCACCCAACTCTCAAAAAGCTGAAAGGGTCTTCAGTAGAGATGGATAGTCGAGCTGGGCTATCAGACGGTCACCTCTGTAGCTGTAGTGTCATTTTTCCTATTGTCCAATGTGTAAATTAAACAAAAAAGTGCCGTTTGTTTTGATGTCCAAGATGGGGACCAGGATGTGGACATAATAAAAAATTAGGGAACATGATAGGAGACATTTCTACAATACATATAATCATTCTTATCTATCCAATACGATGACAACAGCTCTCCATACCTGCAGTCCACCATAAGGACCACCCTCTCTAATCCCTGAAAAATGAAATCATCCTCAGTGACGAAGAGAGGGGGCTAAGCGCCCCCCATGATCTCAGAGCATTGACTCTTCTAAGAGTCCTAAGAGTCCTGCTCCCACTGATGGGGTGCAGCTGTGGGACCCTATTTTCAGAGATGATGTCCTCCACCCAACTCTCAAAAAGCTGAAAGGGTCTTCAGTAGAGATGGATAGTCGAGCTGGGCTATCAGACGGTCACCTCTGTAGCTGTAGTGTCATTTTTCCTATGGTCCAATGTGTAAATTAAACAAAAAAGTGCACGTTTGTTATGATGTCCAAGATGGGGACCAGGATGTGGACATAATAAAAAATTAGGGAACAGATAGGAGACATTTCTACAATACATATAATCATTCTTATCTATCTAATACGATGACAACAGCTCTCCATACCTGCAGTCCACCATAAGGACCACCCTCTCTAATCCCTGAAAAATGAAATCATCCTCAGTGACGAAGAGAGGGGGCTAAGCGCCCCCCATGGTCTCAGAGCATTGACTCTTCTAAGAGTTAAAAGAGTTCTGCTCCCACTAATGGGGTGCAGCTGTGGGACCCTATTTTCAGAGATGATGTCCTCCACCCAACTCTCAAAAAGCTGAAAGGGTCTTCAGTAGAGATGGATAGTCGAGCTGGGCTATCAGACGGTCACCTCTGTAGCTGTAGTGTCATTTTCCCTATGGTCCAATGTGTAAATTAAACAAAAAAGTGCACGTTTGTTATGATGTCCAAGATGGGGACCAGGATGTGGACATAATAAAAAATTAGGGAACATGATAGGAGACATTTCTACAATACATATAATCATTCTTATCTATCTAATACGATGACAACAGCTCTCCATACCTGCAGTCCACCATATGGACCACCCTCTCTAATCCCTGAAAAATGAAATCATCCTCAGTGACGAAGAGAGGGGGCTAAGCGCCCCCCATGGTCTCAGAGCATTGACTCTTCTAAGAGTTAAAAGAGTCCTGCTCCCACTGATGGGGTGCAGCTGTGGGACCCTATTTTCAGAGATGATGTCCTCCACCCAACTCTCAAAAAGCTGAAAGGGTCTTCAGTAGAGATGGATAGTCGAGCTGGGCTATCAGACGGTCACCTCTGTAGCTGTAGTGTCATTTTTCCTATGGTCCAATGTGTAAATTAAACAAAAAAGTGCACGTTTGTTATGATGTCCAAGATGGGGACCAGGATGTGGACATAATAAAAAATTAGGGAACATGATAGGAGACATTTCTACAATACATATAATCATTCTTATCTATCTAATACGATGACAACAGCTCTCCATACCTGCAGTCCACCATAAGGACCACCCTCTCTAATCCCTGAAAAATGAAATCATCCTCAGTGACGAAGAGAGGGGGCTAAGCGCCCCCCATGGTCTCAGAGCATTGACTCTTCTAAGAGTTAAATGAGTCCTGCTCCCACTGATGAGGTGCAGCTGTGGGACCCTATTTTCAGAGATGATGTCCTCCACCCAACTCTCAAAAAGCTGAAAGGGTCTTCAGTAGAGATGGATAGTCGAGCTGGGCTATCAGACGGTCACCTCTGTAGCTGTAGTGTCATTTTTCCTATTGTCCAATGTGTAAATTAAACAAAAAAGTGCCGTTTGTTTTGATGTCCAAGATGGGGACCAGGATGTGGACATAATAAAAAATTAGGGAACATGATAGGAGACATTTCTACAATACATATAATCATTCTTATCTATCCAATACGATGACAACAGCTCTCCATACCTGCAGTCCACCATAAGGACCACCCTCTCTAATCCCTGAAAAATGAAATCATCCTCAGTGACGAAGAGAGGGGGCTAAGCGCCCCCCATGATCTCAGAGCATTGACTCTTCTAAGAGTCCTAAGAGTCCTGCTCCCACTGATGGGGTGCAGCTGTGGGACCCTATTTTCAGAGATGATGTCCTCCACCCAACTCTCAAAAAGCTGAAAGGGTCTTCAGTAGAGATGGATAGTCGAGCTGGGCTATCAGACGGTCACCTCTGTAGCTGTAGTGTCATTTTTCCTATGGTCCAATGTGTAAATTAAACAAAAAAGTGCACGTTTGTTATGATGTCCAAGATGGGGACCAGGATGTGGACATAATAAAAAATTAGGGAACATGATAGGAGACATTTCTACAATACATATAATCATTCTTATCTATCTAATACGATGACAACAGCTCTCCATACCTGCAGTCCACCATAAGGACCACCCTCTCTAATCCCTGAAAAATGAAATCATCCTCAGTGACGAAGAGAGGGGGCTAAGCGCCCCCCATGGTCTCAGAGCATTGACTCTTCTAAGAGTTAAAAGAGTTCTGCTCCCACTAATGGGGTGCAGCTGTGGGACCCTATTTTCAGAGATGATGTCCTCCACCCAACTCTCAAAAAGCTGAAAGGGTCTTCAGTAGAGATGGATAGTCGAGCTGGGCTATCAGACGGTCACCTCTGTAGCTGTAGTGTCATTTTCCCTATGGTCCAATGTGTAAATTAAACAAAAAAGTGCACGTTTGTTATGATGTCCAAGATGGGGACCAGGATGTGGACATAATAAAAAATTAGGGAACATGATAGGAGACATTTCTACAATACATATAATCATTCTTATCTATCTAATACGATGACAACAGCTCTCCATACCTGCAGTCCACCATAAGGACCACCCTCTCTAATCCCTGAAAAATGAAATCATCCTCAGTGACGAAGAGAGGGGGCTAAGCGCCCCCCATGGTCTCAGAGCATTGACTCTTCTAAGAGTTAAATGAGTCCTGCTCCCACTGATGAGGTGCAGCTGTGGGACCCTATTTTCAGAGATGATGTCCTCCACCCAACTCTCAAAAAGCTGAAAGGGTCTTCAGTAGAGATGGATAGTCGAGCTGGGCTATCAGAGGGTCACCTCTGTAGCTGTAGTGTCATTTTTCCTATGGTCCAATGTGTAAATTAAACAAAAAAGTGCACGTTTGTTATGATGTCCAAGATGGGGACCAGGATGTGGACATAATAAAAAATTAGGGAACATGATAGGAGACATTTCTACAATACATATAATCATTCTTATCTATCTAATATGATGACAACAGCTCTCCATACCTGCAGTCCACCATAAGGACCACCCTCTCTAATCCCTGAAAAATGAAATCATCCTCAGTGACGAAGAGAGGGGGCTAAGCGCCCCCCATGGTCTCAGAGCATTGACTCTTCTAAGAGTTAAAAGAGTCCTGCTCCCACTGATGGGGTGCAGCTGTGGGACCCTATTTTCAGAGATGATGTCCTCCACCCAACTCTCAAAAAGCTGAAAGGGTCTTCAGTAGAGATTGATAGTCGAGCTGGGCTATGAGACGGTCACCTCTGTAGTTGTAGTGTCATTTTTCCTATGGTCCAATGTGTAAATTAAACAAAAAAGTGCACGTTTGTTATGATGTCCAAGATGGGGACCAGGATGTGGACATAATAAAAAATTAGGGAACATGATAGGAGACATTTCTACAATACATATAATCATTCTTATCTATCTAATACGATGACAACAGCTCTCCATACCTGCAGTCCACCATAAGGACCACCCTCTCTAATCCCTGAAAAATGAAATCATCCTCAGTGACGAAGAGAGGGGGCTAAGCGCCCCCCATGGTCTCAGAGCATTGTCTCTTCTAAGAGTTAAAAGAGTCCTGCTCCCACTGATGGGGTGCAGCTGTGGGACCCTATTTTCAGAGATGATGTCCTCCACCCAACTCTCAAAAAGCTGAAAGGGTCTTCAGTAGAGATGGATAGTCGAGCTGGGCTATCAGACGGTCACCTCTGTAGCTGTAGTGTCATTTTTCCTATGGTCCAATGTGTAAATTAAACAAAAAAGTGCACGTTTGTTATGATGTCCAAGATGGGGACCAGGATGTGGACATAATAAAAAATTAGGGAACATGATAGGAGACATTTCTACAATACATATAATCATTCTTATCTATCTAATACGATGACAACAGCTCTCCATACCTGCAGTCCACCATAAGGACCACCCTCTCTAATCCCTGAAAAATGAAATCATCCTCAGTGACGAAGAGAGGGGGCTAAGCGACCCCCATGGTCTCAGAGCATTGACTCTTCTAACAGTTAAAAGAGTCCTGCTCCCACTGATGGGGTGCAGCTGTGGGACCCTATTTTCAGAGATGATGTCCTCCACCCAACTCTCAAAAAGCTGAAAGGGTCTTCAGTAGAGATGGATAGTCGAGCTGGGCTATCAGACGGTCACCTCTGTAGCTGTAGTGTCATTTTTCCTATGGTCCAATGTGTAAATTAAACAAAAAAGTGCACGTTTGTTATGATGTCCAAGATGGGGACCAGGATGTGGACATAATAAAAAATTAGGGAACATGATAGGAGACATTTCTACAATACATATAATCATTCTTATCTATCTAATACGATGACAACAGCTCTCCATACCTGCAGTTCACCATAAGGACCACCCTCTCTAATCCCTGAAAAATGAAATCATCCTCAGTGACGAAGAGAGGGGGCTAAGCGCCCCCCATGGTCTCAGAGCATTGACTCTTCTAAGAGTTAAATGAGTCCTGCTCCCACTGATGAGGTGCAGCTGTGGGACCCTATTTTCAGAGATGATGTCCTCCACCCAACTCTCAAAAAGCTGAAAGGGTCTTCAGTAGAGATGGATAGTCGAGCTGAGCTATCAGACGGTCACCTCTGTAGCTGTAGTGTCATTTTTCCTATGGTCCAATGTGTAAATTAAACAAAAAAGTGCACGTTTGTTATGATGTCCAAGATGGGGACCAGGATGTGGACATAATAAAAAATTAGGGAACATGATAGGAGACATTTCTACAATACATATAATCATTCTTATCTATCTAATACGATGACAACAGCTCTCCATACCTGCAGTCCACCATAAGGACCACCCTCTCTAATCCCTGAAAAATGAAATCATCCTCAGTGACGAAGAGAGGGGGCTAAGCGCCCCCCATGGTCTCAGAGCATTGACTCTTCTAAGAGTTAAAAGAGTCCTGCTCCCACTGATGGGGTGCAGCTGTGGGACCCTATTTTCAGAGATGATGTCCTCCACCCAACTCTCAAAAAGCTGAAAGGGTCTTCAGTAGAGATGGATAGTCGAGCTGGGCTATCAGACGGTCACCTCTGTAGCTGTAGTGTCATTTTTCCTATGGTCCAATGTGTAAATTAAACAAAAAAGTGCACGTTTGTTATGATGTCCAAGATGGGGACCAGGATGTGGACATAATAAAAAATGAGGGAACATGATAGGAGACATTTCTACAATACATATAATCATTCTTATCTATCTAATACGATGACAACAGCTCTCCATACCTGCAGTCCACCATAAGGACCACCCTCTCTAATCCCTGAAAAATGAAATCATCCTCAGTGACGAAGAGAGGGGGCTAAGCGCCCCCCATGGTCTCAGAGCATTGACTCTTCTAAGAGTTAAATGAGTCCTGCTCCCACTGATGAGGTGCAGCTGTGGGACCCTATTTTCAGAGATGATGTCCTCCACCCAACTCTCAAAAAGCTGAAAGGGTCTTCAGTAGAGATGGATAGTCGAGCTGGGCTAACAGACGGTCACCTCTGTAGCTGTAGTGTCATTTTTCCTATGGTCCAATGTGTAAATTAAACAAAAAAGTGCACGTTTGTTATGATGTCCAAGATGGGGACCAGGATGTGGACATAATAAAAAATTAGGGAACATGATAGGAGACATTTCTACAATACATATAATCATTCTTATCTATCTAATACGATGACAACAGCTCTCCATACCTGCAGTCCACCATAAGGACCACCCTCTCTAATCCCTGAAAAATGAAATCATCCTCAGTGACGAAGAGAGGGGGCTAAGCGCCCCCCATGGTCTCAGAGCATTGACTCTTCTAAGAGTTAAAAGAGTCCTGCTTCCACTGATGGGGTGCAGCTGTGGGACCCTATTTTCAGAGATGATGTCCTCCACCCAACTCTCAAAAAGCTGAAAGGGTCTTTAGAAGAGATGGATAGTCGAGCTGGGCTATCAGACGGTCACCTCTGTAGCTGTAGTGTCATTTTTCCTATGGTCCAATGTGTAAATTAAACAAAAAAGTGCACGTTTGTTATGATGTCCAAGATGGGGACCAGGATGTGGACATAATAAAAAATTAGGGAACATGATAGGAGACATTTCTACAATACATATAATCATTCTTATCTATCTAATACGATGACAACAGCTCTCCATACCTGCAGTCCACCATAAGGACCACCCTCTCTAATCCCTGAAAAATGAAATCATCCTCAGTGACGAAGAGAGGGGGCTAAGCGCCCCCCATGGTCTCAGAGCATTGACTCTTCTAAGAGTTAAAAGAGTCCTGCTCCCACTGATGGGGTGCAGCTGTGGGACCCTATTTTCAGAGATGATGTCCTCCACCCAACTCTCAAAAAGCTGAAAGGGTCTTCAGTAGAGATGGATAGTCGAGCTGGGCTATCAGACGGTCACCTCTGTAGCTGTAGTGTCATTTTCCCTATGGTCCAATGTGTAAATTAAACAAAAAAGTGCACGTTTGTTATGATGTCCAAGATGGGGACCAGGATGTGGACATAATAAAAAATTAGGGAACATGATAGGAGACATTTCTACAATACATATAATCATTCTTATCTATCTAATACGATGACAACAGCTCTCCATACCTGCAGTCCACCATAAGGACCACCCTCTCTAATCCCTGAAAAATGAAATCATCCTCAGTGACGAAGAGAGGGGGCTAAGCGCCCCCCATGGTCTCAGAGCATTGACTCTTCTAAGAGTTAAAAGAGTCCTGCTTCCACTGATGGGGTGCAGCTGTGGGACCCTATTTTCAGAGATGATGTCCTCCACCCAACTCTCAAAAAGCTGAAAGGGTCTTTAGAAGAGATGGATAGTCGAGCTGGGCTATCAGACGGTCACCTCTGTAGCTGTAGTGTCATTTTTCCTATGGTCCAATGTGTAAATTAAACAAAAAAGTGCACGTTTGTTATGATGTCCAAGATGGGGACCAGGATGTGGACATAATAAAAAATTAGGGAACATGATAGGAGACATTTCTACAATACATATAATCATTCTTATCTATCTAATACGATGACAACAGCTCTCCATACCTGCAGTCCACCATAAGGACCACCCTCTCTAATCCCTGAAAAATGAAATCATCCTCAGTGACGAAGAGAGGGGGCTAAGCGCCCCCCATGGTCTCAGAGCATTGACTCTTCTAAGAGTCCTAAGAGTCCTGCTCCCACTGATGGGGTGCAGCTGTGGGACCCTATTTTCAGAGATGATGTCCTCCACCCAACTCTCAAAAAGCTGAAAGGGTCTTCAGTAGAGATGGATAGTCGAGCTGGGCTATCAGACGGTCACCTCTGTAGCTGTAGTGTCATTTTTCCTATGGTCCAATGTGTAAATTAAACAAAAAAGTGCCGTTTGTTTTGATGTCCAAGATGGGGACCAGGATGTGGACATAATAAAAAATTAGGGACCATGATAGGAGACATATCTACAATACATATAATCATTCTTATCTATCTAATACGATGACAACAGCTCTCCATACCTGCAGTCCACCATATGGACCACCCTCTCTAATCCCTGAAAAATGAAATCATCCTCAGTGACGAAGAGAGGGGGCTAAGCGCCCCCCATGGTCTCAGAGCATTGACTCTTCTAAGAGTTAAAAGAGTCCTGCTCCCACTGATGGGGTGCAGCTGTGGGACCCTATTTTCAGAGATGATGTCCTCCACCCAACTCTCAAAAAGCTGAAAGGGTCTTCAGTAGAGATGGATAGTCGAGCTGGGCTATCAGACGGTCACCTCTGTAGCTGTAGTGTCATTTTTCCTATGGTCCAATGTGTAAATTAAACAAAAAAGTGCACGTTTGTTATGATGTCCAAGATGGGGACCAGGATGTGGACATAATAAAAAATTAGGGAACATGATACGAATCATTTCTACAATACATATAATCATTCTTATCTATCTAATACGATGACAACAGCTCTCCATACCTGCAGTCCACCATAAGGACCACCCTCTCTAATCCCTGAAAAATGAAATCATCCTCAGTGACGAATAGAGGGGGCTAAGCGCCCCCCATGGTCTCAGAGCATTGACTCTTCTAAGAGTTAAATGAGTCCTGCTCCCACTGATGAGGTGCAGCTGTGGGACCCTATTTTCAGAGATGATGTCCTCCACCCAACTCTCAAAAAGCTGAAAGGGTCTTCAGTAGAGATGGATAGTCGAGCTGGGCTATCAGACGGTCACCTCTGTAGCTGTAGTGTCATTTTTCCTATGGTCCAATGTGTAAATTAAACAAAAAAGTGCACGTTTGTTATGATGTCCAAGATGGGGACCAGGATGTGGACATAATAAAAAATTAGGGAACATGATAGGAGACATTTCTACAATACATATAATCATTCTTATCTATCTAATACGATGACAACAGCTCTCCATACCTGCAGTCCACCATAAGGACCACCCTCTCTAATCCCTGAAAAATGAAATCATCCTTAGTGACGAAGAGAGGGGGCTAAGCGCCCCCCATGGTCACAGAGCATTGACTCTTCTAAGAGTTAAAAGAGTCCTGCTCCCACTGATGGGGTGCAGCTGTGGGACCCTATTTTCAGAGATGATGTCCTCCACCCAACTCTCAAAAAGCTGAAAGGGTCTTCAGTAGAGATGGATAGTCGAGCTGGGCTATCAGACGGTCACCTCTGTAGCTGTAGTGTCATTTTTCCTATGGTCCAATGTGTAAATTAAACAAAAAAGTGCACGTTTGTTGTTATGATGTCCAAGATGGGGACCAGGATGTGGACATAATAAAAAATTAGGGAACATGATAGGAGACATTTCTACAATACATATAATCATTCTTATCTATCTAATACGATGACAACAGCTCTCCATACCTGCAGTCCACCATATGGACCACCCTCTCTAATCCCTGAAAAATGAAATCATCCTTAGTGACGAAGAGAGGGGGCTAAGCGCCCCCCATGGTCTCAGAGCATTGACTCTTCTAAGAGTTAAAAGAGTCCTGCTCCCACTGATGGGGTGCAGCTGTGGGACCCTATTTTCAGAGATGATGTCCTCCACCCAACTCTCAAAAAGCTGAAAGGGTCTTCAGTAGAGATGGATAGTCGAGCTGGGCTATCAGACGGTCACCTCTGTAGCTGTAGTGTCATTTTTCCTATGGTCCAATGTGTAAATTAAACAAAAAAGTGCACGTTTGTTATGATGTCCAAGATGGGGACCAGGATGTGGACATAATAAAAAATTAGGGAACATGATAGGAGACATTTCTACAATACATATAATCATTCTTATCTATCTAATACGATGACAACAGCTCTCCATACCTGCAGTCCACCATAAGGACCACCCTCTCTAATCCCTGAAAAATGAAATCATCCTCAGTGACGAAGAGAGGGGGCTAAGCGCCCCCCATGGTCTCAGAGCATTGACTCTTCTAAGAGTTAAATGAGTTCTGCTCCCACTGATGAGGTGCAGCTGTGGGACCCTATTTTCAGAGATGATGTCCTCCACCCAACTCTCAAAAAGCTGAAAGGGTCTTCAGTAGAGATGGATAGTCGAGCTGGGCTATCAGAGGGTCACCTCTGTAGCTGTAGTGTCATTTTTCCTATGGTCCAATGTGTAAATTAAACAAAAAAGTGCACGTTTGTTATGATGTCCAAGATGGGGACCAGGATGTGGACATAATAAAAAATTAGAGAACATGATAGGAGACATTTCTACAATACATATAATCATTCTTATCTATCTAATACGATGACAACAGCTCTCCATACCTGCAGTCCACCATAAGGACCACCCTCTCTAATCCCTGAAAAATGAAATCATCCTCAGTGACGAAGAGAGGGGGCTAAGCGCCCCCCATGGTCTCAGAGCATTGACTCTTCTAAGAGTTAAAAGAGTCCTGCTCCCACTGATGGGGTGCAGCTGTGGGACCCTATTTTCAGAGATGATGTCCTCCACCCAACTCTCAAAAAGCTGAAAGGGTCTTCAGAAGAGATGGATAGTCGAGCTGGGCTATCAGACGGTCACCTCTGTAGCTGTAGTGTCATTTTTCCTATGGTCCAATGTGTAAATTAAACAAAAAAGTGCACGTTTGTTATGATGTCCAAGATGGGGACCAGGATGTGGACATAATAAAAAATTAGGGAACATGATAGGAGACATTTCTACAATACATATAATCATTCTTATCTATCTAATACGATGACAACAGCTCTCCATACCTGCAGTCCACCATAAGGACCACCCTCTCTAATCCCTGAAAAATGAAATCATCCTCAGTGACGAAGAGAGGGGGCTAAGCGCCCCCCATGGTCTCAGAGCATTGACTCTTCTAAGAGTTAAAAGAGTCCTGCTCCCACTGATGGGGTGCAGCTGTGGGACCCTATTTTCAGAGATGATGTCCTCCACCCAACTCTCAAAAAGCTGAAAGGGTCTTCAGTAGAGATTGATAGTCGAGCTGGGCTATCAGACGGTCACCTCTGTAGCTGTAGTGTCATTTTTCCTATGGTCCAATGTGTAAATTAAACAAAAAAGTGCACGTTTGTTATGATGTCCAAGATGGGGACCAGGATGTGGACATAATAAAAAATTAGGGAACATGATTGGAGACATTTCTACAATACATATAATCATTCTTATCTATCTAATACGATGACAACAGCTCTCCATACCTGCAGTCCACCATAAGGACCACCCTCTCTAATCCCTGAAAAATGAAATCATCCTCAGTGACGAAGAGAGGGGGCTAAGCGCCCCCCATGGTCTCAGAGCATTGACTCTTCTAAGAGTTAAAAGAGTCCTGCTCCCACTGATGGGGTGCAGCTGTGGGACCCTATTTTCAGAGATGATGTCCTCCACCCAACTCTCGAAAAGCTGAAAGGGTCTTCAGTAGAGAAGGATAGTCGAGCTGGGCTATCAGACGGTCACCTCTGTAGCTGTAGTGTCATTTTTTCTATGGTCCAATGTGTAAATTAAACAAAAAAGTGCACGTTTGTTATGATGTCCAAGATGGGGACCAGGATGTGGACATAATAAAAAATTAGGGAACATGATAGGAGACATTTCTACAATACATATAATCATTCTTATCTATCTAATACGATGACAACAGCTCTCCATACCTGCAGTCCACCATAAGGACCACCCTCTCTAATCCCTGAAAAATGAAATCATCCTCAGTGACGAAGAGAGGGGGCTAAGCGCCCCCCATGGTCTCAGAGCATTGACTCTTCTAAGAGTTAAATGAGTCCTGCTCCCACTGATGAGGTGCAGCTGTGGGACCCTATTTTCAGAGATGATGTCCTCCACCCAACTCTCAAAAAGCTGAAAGGGTCTTCAGTAGAGATGGATAGTCGAGCTGGGCTAACAGACGGTCACCTCTGTAGCTGTAGTGTCATTTTTCCTATGGTCCAATGTGTAAATTAAACAAAAAAGTGCACGTTTGTTATGATGTCCAAGATGGGGACCAGGATGTGGACATAATAAAAAATTAGGGAACATGATAGGAGACATTTCTACAATACATATAATCATTCTTATCTATCTAATACGATGACAACAGCTCTCCATACCTGCAGTCCACCATAAGGACCACCCTCTCTAATCCCTGAAAAATGAAATCATCCTCAGTGACGAAGAGAGGGGGCTAAGCGCCCCCCATGGTCTCAGAGCATTGACTCTTCTAAGAGTTAAAAGAGTCCTGCTCCCACTGATGGGGTGCAGCTGTGGGACCCTATTTTCAGAGATGATGTCCTCCACCCAACTCTCAAAAAGCTGAAAGGGTCTTCAGTAGAGATGGATAGTCGAGCTGTGCTATCAGATGGTCACCTCTGTAGCTGTAGTGTCATTTTTCCTATTGTCCAATGTGTAAATTAAACAAAAAAGTGCCGTTTGTTTTGATGTCCAAGATGGGGACCAGGATGTGGACATAATAAAAAATTAGGGAACATGATAGGAGACATTTCTACAATACATATAATCATTCTTATCTATCCAATACGATGACAACAGCTCTCCATACCTGCAGTCCACCATAAGGACCACCCTCTCTAATCCCTGAAAAATGAAATCATCCTCAGTGACGAAGAGAGGGGGCTAAGCGCCCCCCATGGTCTCAGAGCATTGACTCTTCTAAGAGTTAAAAGAGTCCTGCTCCCACTGATGGGGTGCAGCTGTGGGACCCTATTTTCAGAGATGATGTCCTCCACCCAACTCTCAAAAAGCTGAAAGGGTCTTCAGTAGAGATTGATAGTCGAGCTGGGCTATCAGACGGTCACCTCTGTAGTTGTAGTGTCATTTTTCCTATGGTCCAATGTGTAAATTAAACAAAAAAGTGCACGTTTGTTATGATGTCCAAGATGGGGACCAGGATGTGGACATAATAAAAAATTAGGGAACATGATTGGAGACATTTCTACAATACATATAATCATTCTTATCTATCTAATACGATGACAACAGCTCTCCATACCTGCAGTCCACCATAAGGACCACCCTCTCTAATCCCTGAAAAATGAAATCATCCTCAGTGACGAAGAGAGGGGGCTAAGCGCCCCCCATGGTCTCAGAGCATTGACTCTTCTAAGAGTTAAAAGAGTCCTGCTCCCACTGATGGGGTGCAGCTGTGGGACCCTATTTTCAGAGATGATGTCCTCCACCCAACTCTCAAAAAGCTGAAAGGGTCTTCAGTAGAGAAGGATAGTCGAGCTGGGCTATCAGACGGTCACCTCTGTAGCTGTAGTGTCATTTTTCCTATGGTCCAATGTGTAAATTAAACAAAAAAGTGCACGTTTGTTATGATGTCCAAGATGGGGACCAGGATGTGGACATAATAAAAAATTAGGGAACATGATAGGAGACATTTCTACAATACATATAATCATTCTTATCTATCTAATACGATGACAACAGCTCTCCATACCTGCAGTCCACCATAAGGACCACCCTCTCTAATCCCTGAAAAATGAAATCATCCTCAGTGACGAAGAGAGGGGGCTAAGCGCCCCCCATGGTCTCAGAGCATTGACTCTTCTAAGAGTTAAATGAGTCCTGCTCCCACTGATGAGGTGCAGCTGTGGGACCCTATTTTCAGAGATGATGTCCTCCACCCAACTCTCAAAAAGCTGAAAGGGTCTTCAGTAGAGATGGATAGTCGAGCTGGGCTAACAGACGGTCACCTCTGTAGCTGTAGTGTCATTTTTCCTATGGTCCAATGTGTAAATTAAACAAAAAAGTGCACATTTGTTATGATGTCCAAGATGGGGACCAGGATGTGGACATAATAAAAAATTAGGGAACATGATAGGAGACATTTCTACAATACATATAATCATTCTTATCTATCTAATACGATGACAACAGCTCTCCATACCTGCAGTCCACCATAAGGACCACCCTCTCTAATCCCTGAAAAATGAAATCATCCTCAGTGACGAAGAGAGGGGGCTAAGCGCCCCCCATGGTCTCAGAGCATTGACTCTTCTAAGAGTTAAAAGAGTCCTGCTCCCACTGATGGGGTGCAGCTGTGGGACCCTATTTTCAGAGATGATGTCCTCCACCCAACTCTCAAAAAGCTGAAAGGGTCTTCAGTAGAGATGGATAGTCGAGCTGTGCTATCAGACGGTCACCTCTGTAGCTGTAGTGTCATTTTTCCTATTGTCCAATGTGTAAATTAAACAAAAAAGTGCCGTTTGTTTTGATGTCCAAGATGGGGACCAGGATGTGGACATAATAAAAAATTAGGGAACATGATAGGAGACATTTCTACAATACATATAATCATTCTTATCTATCCAATACGATGACAACAGCTCTCCATACCTGCAGTCCACCATAAGGACCACCCTCTCTAATCCCTGAAAAATGAAATCATCCTCAGTGACGAAGAGAGGGGGCTAAGCGCCCCCCATGGTCTCAGAGCATTGACTCTTCTAAGAGTTAAAAGAGTCCTGCTCCCACTGATGGGGTGCAGCTGTGGGACCCTATTTTCAGAGATGATGTCCTCCACCCAACTCTCAAAAAGCTGAAAGGGTCTTCAGTAGAGATGGATAGTCGAGCTGGGCTATCAGACGGTCACCTCTGTAGCTGTAGTGTCATTTTCCCTATGGTCCAATGTGTAAATTAAACAAAAAAGTGCACGTTTGTTGTTATGATGTCCAAGATGGGGACCAGGATGTGGACATAATAAAAAATTAGGGAACATGATAGGAGACATTTCTACAATACATATAATCATTCTTATCTATCTAATACGATGACAACAGCTCTCCATACCTGCAGTCCACCATAAGGACCACCCTCTCTAATCCCTGAAAAATGAAATCATCCTCAGTGACGAAGAGAGGGGGCTAAGCGCCCCCCATGGTCTCAGAGCATTGACTCTTCTAAGAGTCCTAAGAGTCCTGCTCCCACTGATGGGGTGCAGCTGTGGGACCCTATTTTCAGAGATGATGTCCTCCACCCAACTCTCAAAAAGCTGAAAGGGTCTTCAGTAGAGATGGATAGTCGAGCTGGGCTATCAGACGGTCACCTCTGTAGCTGTAGTGTCATTTTTCCTTTGGTCCAATGTGTAAATTAAACAAAAAAGTGCACATTTGTTATGATGTCCAAGATGGGGACCAGGATGTGGACATAATAAAAAATTAGGGAACATGATAGGAGACATTTCTACAATACATATAATCATTCTTATCTATCTAATACGATGACAACAGCTCTCCATACCTGCAGTCCACCATAAGGACCACCCTCTCTAATCCCTGAAAAATGAAATCATCCTCAGTGACGAAGAGAGGGGGCTAAGCGGCCCCCATGGTCTCAGAGCATTGACTCTTCTAAGAGTTAAAAGAGTTCTGCTCCCACTAATGGGGTGCAGCTGTGGGACCCTATTTTCAGAGATGATGTCCTCCACCCAACTCTCAAAAAGCTGAAAGGGTCTTCAGTAGAGATGGATAGTCGAGCTGGGCTATCAGACGGTCACCTCTGTAGCTGTAGTGTCATTTTTCCTATGGTCCAATGTGTAAATTAAACAAAAAAGTGCACGTTTGTTATGATGTCCAAGATGGGGACCAGGATGTGGACATAATAAAAAATTAGGGAACATGATAGGAGACATTTCTACAATACATATAATCATTCTTATCTATCTAATACGATGACAACAGCTCTCCATACTTGCAGTCCACCATATGGACCACCCTCTCTAATCCCTGAAAAATGAAATCATCCTCAGTGACGAAGAGAGGGGGCTAAGCGCCCCCCATGGTCTCAGAGCATTGACTCTTCTAAGAGTTAAAAGAGTCCTGCTCCCACTGATGGGGTGCAGCTGTGGGACCCTATTTTCAGAGATGATGTCCTCCACCCAACTCTCAAAAAGCTGAAAGGGTCTTCAGTAGAGATGGATAGTCGAGCTGGGCTATCAGACGGTCACCTCTGTAGCTGTAGTGTCATTTTTCCTATGGTCCAATGTGTAAATTAAACAAAAAAGTGCACGTTTGTTATGATGTCCAAGATGGGGACCAGGATGTGGACATAATAAAAATTTAGGGAACATGATAGGAGACATTTCTACAATACATATAATCATTCTTATCTATCTAATACGATGACAACAGCTCTCCATACCTGCAGTCCACCATAAGGACCACCCTCTCTAATCCCTGAAAAATGAAATCATCCTCAGTGACGAAGAGAGGGGGCTAAGCGCCCCCCATGGTCTCAGAGCATTGACTCTTCTAAGAGTTAAATGAGTCCTGCTCCCACTGATGAGGTGCAGCTGTGGGACCCTATTTTCAGAGATGATGTCCTCCAGCCAACTCTCAAAAAGCTGAAAGGGTCTTCAGTAGAGATGGATAGTCGAGCTGGGCTATCAGACGGTCACCTCTGTAGCTGTAGTGTCATTTTTCCTATGGTCCAATGTCTAAATTAAACAAAAAAGTGCACGTTTGTTATGATGTCCAAGATGGGGACCAGGATGTGGACATAATAAAAAATTAGGGAACATGATAGGAGACATTTCTACAATACATATAATCATTCTTATCTATCTAATACGATGACAACAGCTCTCCATACCTGCAGTCCACCATAAGGACCACCCTCTCTAATCCCTGAAAAATGAAATCATCCTCAGTGACGAAGAGAGGGGGCTAAGCGCCCCCCATGGTCTCAGAGCATTGACTCTTCTAAGAGTTAAAAGAGTCCTGCTCCCACTGATGGGGTGCAGCTGTGGGACCCTATTTTCAGAGATGATGTCCTCCACCCAACTCTCAAAAAGCTGAAAGGGTCTTCAGAAGAGATGGATAGTCGAGCTGGGCTATCAGACGGTCACCTCTGTAGCTGTAGTGTCATTTTTCCTATGGTCCAATGTGTAAATTAAACAAAAAAGTGCACGTTTGTTATGATGTCCAAGATGGGGACCAGGATGTGGACATAATAAAAAATTAGGGAACATGATAGGAGACATTTCTACAATACATATAATCATTCTTATCTATCTAATACGATGACAACAGCTCTCCATACCTGCAGTCCACCATAAGGACCACCCTCTCTAATCCCTGAAAAATGAAATCATCCTCAGTGACGAAGAGAGGGGGCTAAGCGCCCCCCATGGTCTCAGAGCATTGACTCTTCTAAGAGTTAAAAGAGTCCTGCTCCCACTGATGGGGTGCAGCTGTGGGACCCTATTTTCAGAGATGATGTCCTCCACCCAACTCTCAAAAAGCTGAAAGGGTCTTCAGTAGAGATGGATAGTCGAGCTGGGCTATCAGACGGTCATCTCTGTAGCTGTAGTGTCATTTTCCCTATGGTCCAATGTGTAAATTAAACAAAAAAGTGCACGTTTGTTGTTATGATGTCCAAGATGGGGACCAGGATGTGGACATAATAAAAAATTAGGGAACATGATAGGAGACATTTCTACAATACATATAATCATTCTTATCTATCTAATACTCATGACAACAGCTCTCCATACCTGCAGTCCACCATAAGGACCACCCTCTCTAATCCCTGAAAAATGAAATCATCCTCAGTGACGAAGAGAGGGGGCTAAGCGCCCCCCATGGTCTCAGAGCATTGACTCTTCTAAGAGTCCTAAGAGTCCTGCTCCCACTGATGGGGTGCAGCTGTGGGACCCTATTTTCAGAGATGATGTCCTCCACCCAACTCTCAAAAAGCTGAAAGGGTCTTCAGTAGAGATGGATAGTCGAGCTGGGCTATCAGACGGTCACCTCTGTAGCTGTAGTGTCATTTTTCCTATGGTCCAATGTGTAAATTAAACAAAAAAGTGCACGTTTGTTATGATGTCCAAGATGGGGACCAGGATGTGGACATAATAAAAAATTAGGGAACATGATAGGAGACATTTCTACAATACATATAATCATTCTTATCTATCTAATACGATGACAACAGCTCTCCATACCTGCAGTCCACCATAAGGACCACCCTCTCTAATCCCTGAAAAATGAAATCATCCTCAGTGACGAAGAGAGGGGGCTAAGCGCCCCCCATGGTCTCAGAGCATTGACTCTTCTAAGAGTTAAAAGAGTCCTGCTCCCACTGATGGGGTGCAGCTGTGGGACCCTATTTTCAGAGATGATGTCCTCCACCCAACTCTCAAAAAGCTGAAAGGGTCTTCAGAAGAGATGGATAGTCGAGCTGGGCTATCAGACGGTCACCTCTGTAGCTGTAGTGTCATTTTTCCTATGGTCCAATGTGTAAATTAAACAAAAAAATGCACGTTTGTTATGATGTCCAAGATGGGGACCAGGATGTGGACATAATAAAAAATTAGGGAACATGATAGGAGACATTTCTACAATACATATAATCATTCTTATCTATCTAATACGATGACAACAGCTCTCCATACCTGCAGTCCACCATAAGGACCACCCTCTCTAATCCCTGAAAAATGAAATCATCCTCAGTGACGAAGAGAGGGGGCTAAGCGCCCCCCATGGTCTCAGAGCATTGACTCTTCTAAGAGTTAAAAGAGTCCTGCTCCCACTGATGGGGTGCAGCTGTGGGACCCTATTTTCAGAGATGATGTCCTCCACCCAACTCTCAAAAAGCTGAAAGGGTCTTCAGTAGAGATGGATAGTCGAGCTGGGCTATCAGACGGTCATCTCTGTAGCTGTAGTGTCATTTTCCCTATGGTCCAATGTGTAAATTAAACAAAAAAGTGCACGTTTGTTGTTATGATGTCCAAGATGGGGACCAGGATGTGGACATAATAAAAAATTAGGGAACATGATAGGAGACATTTCTACAATACATATAATCATTCTTATCTATCTAATACGATGACAACAGCTCTCCATACCTGCAGTCCACCATAAGGACCACCCTCTCTAATCCCTGAAAAATGAAATCATCCTCAGTGACGAAGAGAGGGGGCTAAGCGCCCCCCATGGTCTCAGAGCATTGACTCTTCTAAGAGTTAAAAGAGTCCTGCTCCCACTGATGGGGTGCAGCTGTGGGACCCTATTTTCAGAGATGATGTCCTCCACCCAACTCTCAAAAAGCTGAAAGGGTCTTCAGTAGAGATTGATAGTCGAGCTGGGCTATCAGACGGTCACCTCTGTAGTTGTAGTTTCATTTTTCCTATGGTCCAATGTGTAAATTAAACAAAAAAGTGCACGTTTGTTATGATGTCCAAGATGGGGACCAGGATGTGGACATAATAAAAAATTAGGGAACATGATTGGAGACATTTCTACAATACATATAATCATTCTTATCTATCTAATACGATGACAACAGCTCTCCATACCTGCAGTCCACCATAAGGACCACCCTCTCTAATCCCTGAAAAATGAAATCATCCTCAGTGACGAAGAGAGGGGGCTAAGCGCCCCCCATGGTCTCAGAGCATTGACTCTTCTAAGAGTTAAAAGAGTCCTGCTCCCACTGATGGGGTGCAGCTGTGGGACCCTATTTTCAGAGATGATGTCCTCCACCCAACTCTCAAAAAGCTGAAAGGGTCTTCAGTAGAGATGGATAGTCGAGCTGGGCTATCAGACGGTCACCTCTGTAGCTGTAGTGTCATTTTTCCTATGGTCCAATGTGTAAATTAAACAAAAAAGTGCACGTTTGTTATGATGTCCAAGATGGGGACCAGGATGTGGACATAATAAAAAATTAGGGAACATGATAGGAGACATTTCTACAATACATATAATCATTCTTATCTATCTAATACGATGACAACAGCTCTCCATACCTGCAGTCCACCATAAGGACCACCCTCTCTAATCCCTGAAAAATGAAATCATCCTCAGTGACGAAGAGAGGGGGCTAAGCGCCCCCCATGGTCTCAGAGCATTGACTCTTCTAAGAGTTAAATGAGTCCTGCTCCCACTGATGAGGTGCAGCTGTGGGACCCTATTTTCAGAGATGATGTCCTCCACCCAACTCTCAAAAAGCTGAAAGGGTCTTCAGTAGAGATGGATAGTCGAGCTGGGCTAACAGATGGTCACCTCTGTAGCTGTAGTGTCATTTTTCCTATGGTCCAATGTGTAAATTAAACAAAAAAGTGCACGTTTGTTATGATGTCCAAGATGGGGACCAGGATGTGGACATAATAAAAAATTAGGGAATATGATAGGAGACATTTCTACAATACATATAATCATTCTTATCTATCTAATACGATGACAACAGCTCTCCATACCTGCAGTCCACCATAAGGACCACCCTCTCTAATCCCTGAAAAATGAAATCATCCTCAGTGACGAAGAGAGGGGGCTAAGCGCCCCCCATGGTCTCAGAGCATTGACTCTTCTAAGAGTTAAAAGAGTCCTGCTCCCACTGATGGGGTGCAGCTGTGGGACCCTATTTTCAGAGATGATGTCCTCCACCCAACTCTCAAAAAGCTGAAAGGGTCTTCAGTAGAGATGGATAGTCGAGCTGTGCTATCAGACGGTCACCTCTGTAGCTGTAGTGTCATTTTTCCTATTGTCCAATGTGTAAATTAAACAAAAAAGTGCCGTTTGTTTTGATGTCCAAGATGGGGACCAGGATGTGGACATAATAAAAAATTAGGGAACATGATAGGAGACATTTCTACAATACATATAATCATTCTTATCTATCCAATACGATGACAACAGCTCTCCATACCTGCAGTCCACCATAAGGACCACCCTCTCTAATCCCTGAAAAATGAAATCATCCTCAGTGACGAAGAGAGGGGGCTAAGCGCCCCCCATGGTCTCAGAGCATTGACTCTTCTAAGAGTTAAAAGAGTCCTGCTCCCACTGATGGGGTGCAGCTGTGGGACCCTATTTTCAGAGATGATGTCCTCCACCCAACTCTCAAAAAGCTGAAAGGGTCTTCAGTAGAGATGGATAGTCGAGCTGGGCTATCAGACGGTCACCTCTGTAGCTGTAGTGTCATTTTCCCTATAGTCCAATGTGTAAATTAAACAAAAAAGTGCACGTTTGTTGTTATGATGTCCAAGATGGGGACCAGGATGTGGACATAATAAAAAATTAGGGAACATGATAGGAGACATTTCTACAATACATATAATCATTCTTATCTATCTAATACGATGACAACAGCTCTCCATACCTGCAGTCCACCATAAGGACCACCCTCTCTAATCCCTGAAAAATGAAATCATCCTCAGTGACGAAGAGAGGGGGCTAAGCGCCCCCCATGGTCTCAGAGCATTGACTCTTCTAAGAGTTAAAAGAGTCCTGCTCCCACTGATGGGGTGCAGCTGTGGGACCCTATTTTCAGAGATGATGTCCTCCACCCAACTCTCAAAAAGCTGAAAGGGTCTTCAGTAGAGATGGATAGTCGAGCTGTGCTATCAGACGGTCACCTCTGTAGCTGTAGTGTCATTTTTCCTATTGTCCAATGTGTAAATTAAACAAAAAAGTGCAGTTTGTTTTGATGTCCAAGATGGGGACCAGGATGTGGACATAATAAAAAATTAGGGAACATGATAGGAGACATTTCTACAATACATATAATCATTCTTATCTATCCAATACGATGACAACAGCTCTCCATACCTGCAGTCCACCATAAGGACCACCCTCTCTAATCCCTGAAAAATGAAATCATCCTCAGTGACGAAGAGAGGGGGCTAAGCGCCCCCCATGGTCTCAGAGCATTGACTCTTCTAAGAGTTAAAAGAGTCCTGCTCCCACTGATGGGGTGCAGCTGTGGGACCCTATTTTCAGAGATGATGTCCTCCACCCAACTCTCAAAAAGCTGAAAGGGTCTTCAGTAGAGATGGATAGTCGAGCTGGGCTATCAGACGGTCACCTCTGTAGCTGTAGTGTCATTTTCCCTATGGTCCAATGTGTAAATTAAACAAAAAAGTGCACGTTTGTTGTTATGATGTCCAAGATGGGGACCAGGATGTGGACATAATAAAAAATTAGGGAACATGATAGGAGACATTTCTACAATACATATAATCATTCTTATCTATCTAATACGATGACAACAGCTCTCCATACCTGCAGTCCACCATAAGGACCACCCTCTCTAATCCCTGAAAAATGAAATCATCCTCAGTGACGAAGAGAGGGGGCTAAGCGCCCCCCATGGTCTCAGAGCATTGACTCTTCTAAGAGTCCTAAGAGTCCTGCTCCCACTGATGGGGTGCAGCTGTGGGACCCTATTTTCAGAGATGATGTCCTCCACCCAACTCTCAAAAAGCTGAAAGGGTCTTCAGTAGAGATGGATAGTCGAGCTGGGCTATCAGACGGTCACCTCTGTAGCTGTAGTGTCATTTTTCCTATGGTCCAATGTGTAAATTAAACAAAAAAGTGCACATTTGTTATGATGTCCAAGATGGGGACCAGGATGTGGACATAATAAAAAATTAGGGAACATGATAGGAGACATTTCTACAATACATATAATCATTCTTATCTATCTAATACGATGACAACAGCTCTCCATACCTGCAGTCCACCATAAGGACCACCCTCTCTAATCCCTGAAAAATGAAATCATCCTCAGTGACGAAGAGAGGGGGCTAAGCGGCCCCCATGGTCTCAGAGCATTGACTCTTCTAAGAGTTAAAAGAGTTCTGCTCCCACTAATGGGGTGCAGCTGTGGGACCCTATTTTCAGAGATGATGTCCTCCACCCAACTCTCAAAAAGCTGAAAGGGTCTTCAGTAGAGATGGATAGTCGAGCTGGGCTATCAGACGGTCACCTCTGTAGCTGTAGTGTCATTTTTCCTATGGTCCAATGTGTAAATTAAACAAAAAAGTGCCGTTTGTTTTGATGTCCAAGATGTGGACCAGGATGTGGACATAATAAAAAATTAGGGACCATGATAGGAGACATATCTACAATACATATAATCATTCTTATCTATCTAATACGATGACAACAGCTCTCCATACCTGCAGTCCACCATAAGGACCACCCTCTCTAATCCCTGAAAAATGAAATCATCCTCAGTGACGAAGAGAGGGGGCTAAGCGCCCCCCATGGTCTCAGAGCATTGACTCTTCTAAGAGTTAAAAGAGTCCTGCTCCCACTGATGGGGTGCAGCTGTGGGACCCTATTTTCAGAGATGATGTCCTCCACCCAACTCTCAAAAAGCTGAAAGGGTCTTCAGTAGAGATTGATAGTCGAGCTGGGCTATCAGACGGTCACCTCTGTAGTTGTAGTTTCATTTTTCCTATGGTCCAATGTGTAAATTAAACAAAAAAGTGCACGTTTGTTATGATGTCCAAGATGGGGACCAGGATGTGGACATAATAAAAAATTAGGGAACATGATTGGAGACATTTCTACAATACATATAATCATTCTTATCTATCTAATACGATGACAACAGCTCTCCATACCTGCAGTCCACCATAAGGACCACCCTCTCTAATCCCTGAAAAATGAAATCATCCTCAGTGACGAAGAGAGGGGGCTAAGCGCCCCCCATGGTCTCAGAGCATTGACTCTTCTAAGAGTTAAAAGAGTCCTGCTCCCACTGATGGGGTGCAGCTGTGGGACCCTATTTTCAGAGATGATGTCCTCCACCCAACTCTCAAAAAGCTGAAAGGGTCTTCAGAAGAGATGGATAGTCGAGCTGGGCTATCAGACGGTCACCTCTGTAGCTGTAGTGTCATTTTTCCTATGGTCCAATGTGTAAATTAAACAAAAAAGTGCACGTTTGTTATGATGTCCAAGATGGGGACCAGGATGTGGACATAATAAAAAATTAGGGAACATGATAGGAGACATTTCTACAATACATATAATCATTCTTATCTATCTAATACGATGACAACAGCTCTCCATACCTGCAGTCCACCATAAGGACCACCCTCTCTAATCCCTGAAAAATGAAATCATCCTCAGTGACGAAGAGAGGGGGCTAAGCGCCCCCCATGGTCTCAGAGCATTGACTCTTCTAAGAGTTAAATGAGTCCTGCTCCCACTGATGAGGTGCAGCTGTGGGACCCTATTTTCAGAGATGATGTCCTCCACCCAACTCTCAAAAAGCTGAAAGGGTCTTCAGTAGAGATGGATAGTCGAGCTGGGCTAACAGACGGTCACCTCTGTAGCTGTAGTGTCATTTTTCCTATGGTCCAATGTGTACATTAAACAAAAAAGTGCACGTTTGTTATGATGTCCAAGATGGGGACCAGGATGTGGACATAATAAAAAATTAGGGAATATGATAGGAGACATTTCTACAATACATATAATCATTCTTATCTATCTAATACGATGACAACAGCTCTCCATACCTGCAGTCCACCATAAGGACCACCCTCTCTAATCCCTGAAAAATGAAATCATCCTCAGTGACGAAGAGAGGGGGCTAAGCGCCCCCCATGGTCTCAGAGCATTGACTCTTCTAAGAGTTAAAAGAGTCCTGCTCCCACTGATGGGGTGCAGCTGTGGGACCCTATTTTCAGAGATGATGTCCTCCACCCAACTCTCAAAAAGCTGAAAGGGTCTTCAGTAGAGATGGATAGTCGAGCTGTGCTATCAGACGGTCACCTCTGTAGCTGTAGTGTCATTTTTCCTATTGTCCAATGTGTAAATTAAACAAAAAAGTGCCGTTTGTTTTGATGTCCAAGATGGGGACCAGGATGTGGACATAATAAAAAATTAGGGAACATGATAGGAGACATTTCTACAATACATATAATCATTCTTATCTATCCAATACGATGACAACAGCTCTCCATACCTGCAGTCCACCATAAGGACCACCCTCTCTAATCCCTGAAAAATGAAATCATCCTCAGTGACGAAGAGAGGGGGCTAAGCGCCCCCCATGGTCTCAGAGCATTGACTCTTCTAAGAGTTAAAAGAGTCCTGCTCCCACTGATGGGGTGCAGCTGTGGGACCCTATTTTCAGAGATGATGTCCTCCACCCAACTCTCAAAAAGCTGAAAGGGTCTTCAGTAGAGATGGATAGTCGAGCTGGGCTATCAGACGGTCACCTCTGTAGCTGTAGTGTCATTTTCCCTATGGTCCAATGTGTAAATTAAACAAAAAAGTGCACGTTTGTTGTTATGATGTCCAAGATGGGGACCAGGATGTGGACATAATAAAAAATTAGGGAACATGATAGGAGACATTTCTACAATACATATAATCATTCTTATCTATCTAATACGATGACAACAGCTCTCCATACCTGCAGTCCACCATAAGGACCACCCTCTCTAATCCCTGAAAAATGAAATCATCCTCAGTGACGAAGAGAGGGGGCTAAGCGCCCCCCATGGTCTCAGAGCATTGACTCTTCTAAGAGTTAAAAGAGTCCTGCTCCCACTGATGGGGTGCAGCTGTGGGACCCTATTTTCAGAGATGATGTCCTCCACCCAACTCTCAAAAAGCTGAAAGGGTCTTCAGTAGAGATGGATAGTCGAGCTGTGCTATCAGACGGTCACCTCTGTAGCTGTAGTGTCATTTTTCCTATTGTCCAATGTGTAAATTAAACAAAAAAGTGCCGTTTGTTTTGATGTCCAAGATGGGGACCAGGATGTGGACATAATAAAAAATTAGGGAACATGATAGGAGACATTTCTACAATACATATAATCATTCTTATCTATCCAATACGATGACAACAGCTCTCCATACCTGCAGTCCACCATAAGGACCACCCTCTCTAATCCCTGAAAAATGAAATCATCCTCAGTGATGAAGAGAGGGGGCTAAGCGCCCCCCATGGTCTCAGAGCATTGACTCTTCTAAGAGTTAAAAGAGTCCTGCTCCCACTGATGGGGTGCAGCTGTGGGACCCTATTTTCAGAGATGATGTCCTCCACCCAACTCTCAAAAAGCTGAAAGGGTCTTCAGTAGAGATGGATAGTCGAGCTGGGCTATCAGACGGTCACCTCTGTAGCTGTAGTGTCATTTTCCCTATGGTCCAATGTGTAAATTAAACAAAAAAGTGCACGTTTGTTGTTATGATGTCCAAGATGGGGACCAGGATGTGGACATAATAAAAAATTAGGGAACATGATAGGAGACATTTCTACAATACATATAATCATTCTTATCTATCTAATACGATGACAACAGCTCTCCATACCTGCAGTCCACCATAAGGACCACCCTCTCTAATCCCTGAAAAATGAAATCATCCTCAGTGACGAAGAGAGGGGGCTAAGCGCCCCCCATGGTCTCAGAGCATTGACTCTTCTAAGAGTCCTAAGAGTCCTGCTCCCACTGATGGGGTGCAGCTGTGGGACCCTATTTTCAGAGATGATGTCCTCCACCCAACTCTCAAAAAGCTGAAAGGGTCTTCAGTAGAGATGGATAGTCGAGCTGGGCTATCAGACGGTCACCTCTGTAGCTGTAGTGTCATTTTTCCTATGGTCCAATGTGTAAATTAAACAAAAAAGTGCACATTTGTTATGATGTCCAAGATGGGGACCAGGATGTGGACATAATAAAAAATTAGGGAACATGATAGGAGACATTTCTACAATACATATAATCATTCTTATCTATCTAATACGATGACAACAGCTCTCCATACCTGCAGTCCACCATAAGGACCACCTTCTCTAATCCCTGAAAAATGAAATCATCCTCAGTGACGAAGAGAGGGGGCTAAGCGGCCCCCATGGTCTCAGAGCATTGACTCTTCTAAGAGTTAAAAGAGTTCTGCTCCCACTAATGGGGTGCAGCTGTGGGACCCTATTTTCAGAGATGATGTCCTCCACCCAACTCTCAAAAAGCTGAAAGGGTCTTCAGTAGAGATGGATAGTCGAGCTGGGCTATCAGACGGTCACCTCTGTAGCTGTAGTGTCATTTTTCCTATGGTCCAATGTGTAAATTAAACAAAAAAGTGCCGTTTGTTTTGATGTCCAAGATGTGGACCAGGATGTGGACATAATAAAAAATTAGGGACCATGATAGGAGACATATCTACAATACATATAATCATTCTTATCTATCTAATACGATGACAACAGCTCTCCATACCTGCAGTCCACCATAAGGACCACCCTCTCTAATCCCTGAAAAATGAAATCATCCTCAGTGACGAAGAGAGGGGGCTAAGCGCCCCCCATGGTCTCAGAGCATTGACTCTTCTAAGAGTTAAAAGAGTCCTGCTCCCACTGATGGGGTGCAGCTGTGGGACCCTATTTTCAGAGATGATGTCCTCCACCCAACTCTCAAAAAGCTGAAAGGGTCTTCAGTAGAGATGGATAGTCGAGCTGGGCTATCAGACGGTCACCTCTGTAGCTGTAGTGTCATTTTTCCTATGGTCCAATGTGTAAATTAAACAAAAAAGTGCACGTTTGTTATGATGTCCAAGATGGGGACCAGGATGTGGACATAATAAAAAATTAGGGAACATGATAGGAGACATTTCTACAATACATATAATCATTCTTATCTATCTAATACGATGACAACAGCTCTCCATACCTGCAGTCCACCATAAGGACCACCCTCTCTAATCCCTGAAAAATGAAATCATCCTCAGTGACGAAGAGAGGGGGCTAAGCGCCCCCCATGGTCTCAGAGCATTGACTCTTCTAAGAGTTAAAAGAGTCCTGCTCCCACTGATGGGGTGCAGCTGTGGGACCCTATTTTCAGAGATGATGTCCTCCACCCAACTCTCAAAAAGCTGAAAGGGTCTTCAGAAGAGATGGATAGTCGAGCTGGGCTATCAGACGGTCACCTCTGTAGCTGTAGTGTCATTTTTCCTATGGTCCAATGTGTAAATTAAACAAAAAAGTGCACGTTTGTTATGATGTCCAAGATGGGGACCAGGATGTGGACATAATAAAAAATTAGGGAACATGATAGGAGACATTTCTACAATACATATAATCATTCTTATCTATCTAATACGATGACAACAGCTCTCCATACCTGCAGTCCACCATAAGGACCACCCTCTCTAATCCCTGAAAAATGAAATCATCCTCAGTGACGAAGAGAGGGGGCTAAGCGCCCCCCATGGTCTCAGAGCATTGACTCTTCTAAGAGTTAAAAGAGTCCTGCTCCCACTGATGGGGTGCAGCTGTGGGACCCTATTTTCAGAGATGATGTCCTCCACCCAACTCTCAAAAAGCTGAAAGGGTCTTCAGAAGAGATGGATAGTCGAGCTGGGCTATCAGACGGTCACCTCTGTAGCTGTAGTGTCATTTTTCCTATGGTCCAATGTGTAAATTAAACAAAAAAGTGCACGTTTGTTATGATGTCCAAGATGGGGACCAGGATGTGGACATAATAAAAAATTAGGGAACATGATAGGAGACATTTCTACAATACATATAATCATTCTTATCTATCTAATACGATGACAACAGCTCTCCATACCTGCAGTCCACCATAAGGACCACCCTCTCTAATCCCTGAAAAATGAAATCATCCTCAGTGACGAAGAGAGGGGGCTAAGCGCCCCCCATGGTCTCAGAGCATTGACTCTTCTAAGAGTTAAGAGTCCTGCTCCCACTGATGGGGTGCAGCTGTGGGACCCTATTTTCAGAGATGATGTCCTCCACCCAACTCTCAAAAAGCTGAAAGGGTCTTCAGTAGAGATGGATAGTCGAGCTGGGCTATCAGACGGTCATCTCTGTAGCTGTAGTGTCATTTTCCCTATGGTCCAATGTGCAAATTAAACAAAAAAGTGCACGTTTGTTGTTATGATGTCCAATATGGGGACCAGGATGTGGACATAATAAAAAATTAGGAAACATGATAGGAGACATTTCTACAATACATATAATCATTCTTATCTATCTAAAACGATGACAACAGCTCTCCATACCTGCAGTCCACCATAAGGACCACCCTCTCTAATCCCTGAAAAATGAAATCATCCTCAGTGACGAAGAGAGGGGGCTAAGCGCCCCCCATGGTCTCAGAGCATTGACTCTTCTAAGAGTCCTAAGAGTCCTGCTCCCACTGATGGGGTGCAGCTGTGGGACCCTATTTTCAGAGATGATGTCCTCCACCCAACTCTCAAAAAGCTGAAAGGGTCTTCAGTAGAGATGGATAGTCGAGCTGGGCTATCAGACGGTCACCTCTTTAGCTGTAGTGTCATTTTTCCTATGGTCCAATGTGTAAATTAAACAAAAAAGTGCACGTTTGTTATGATGTCCAAGATGGGGACCAGGATGTGGACATAATAAAAAATTAGGGAACATGATAGGAGACATTTCTACAATACATATAATCATTCTTATCTATCTAATACGATGACAACAGCTCTCCATACCTGCAGTCCACCATAAGGACCACCCTCTCTAATCCCTGAAAAATGAAATCATCCTCAGTGACGAAGAGAGGGGGCTAAGCGCCCCCCATGGTCTCAGAGCATTGACTCTTCTAAGAGTTAAAAGAGTCCTGCTCCCACTGATGGGGTGCAGCTGTGGGACCCTATTTTCAGAGATGATGTCCTCCACCCAACTCTCAAAAAGCTGAAAGGGTCTTCAGAAGAGATGGATAGTCGAGCTGGGCTATCAGACGGTCACCTCTGTAGCTGTAGTGTCATTTTTCCTATGGTCCAATGTGTAAATTAAACAAAAAAGTTCACGTTTGTTATGATGTCCAAGATGGGGACCAGGATGTGGACATAATAAAAAATTAGGGAACATGATAGGAGACATTTCTACGATACATATAATCATTCTTATCTATCTAATACGATGACAACAGCTCTCCATACCTGCAGTCCACCATAAGGACCACCCTCTCTAATCCCTGAAAAATGAAATCATCCTCAGTGACGAAGAGAGGGGGCTAAGCGCCCCCCATGGTCTCAGAGCATTGACTCTTCTAAGAGTTAAAAGAGTCCTGCTCCCACTGATGGGGTGCAGCTGTGGGACCCTATTTTCAGAGATGATGTCCTCCACCCAACTCTCAAAAAGCTGAAAGGGTCTTCAGTAGAGATGGATAGTCGAGCTGGGCTATCAGACGGTCATCTCTGTAGCTGTAGTGTCATTTTCCCTATGGTCCAATGTGTAAATTAAACAAAAAAGTGCACGTTTGTTGTTATGATGTCCAAGATGGGGACCAGGATGTGGACATAATAAAAAATTAGGGAACATGTTAGGAGACATTTCTACAATACATATAATCATTCTTATCTATCTAATACGATGACAACAGCTCTCCATACCTGCAGTCCACCATAAGGACCACCCTCTCTAATCCCTGAAAAATGAAATCATCCTCAGTGACGAAGAGAGGGGGCTAAGCGCCCCCCATGGTCTCAGAGCATTGACTCTTCTAAGAATCCTAAGAGTCCTGCTCCCACTGATGGGGTGCAGCTGTGGGACCCTATTTTCAGAGATGATGTCCTCCACCCAACTCTCAAAAAGCTGAAAGGGTCTTCAGTAGAGATGGATAGTCGAGCTGGGCTATCAGACGGTCACCTCTTTAGCTGTAGTGTCATTTTTCCTATGGTCCAATGTGTAAATTAAACAAAAAAGTGCACGTTTGTTATGATGTCCAAGATGGGGACCAGGATGTGGACATAATAAAAAATTAGGGAACATGATAGGAGACATTTCTACAATACATATAATCATTCTTATCTATCTAATACGATGACAACAGCTCTCCATACCTGCAGTCCACCATAAGGACCACCCTCTCTAATCCCTGAAAAATGAAATCATCCTCAGTGACGAAGAGAGGGGGCTAAGCGCCCCCCATGGTCTCAGAGCATTGACTCGTCTAAGAGTTAAAAGAGTCCTGCTCCCACTAATGGGGTGCAGCTGTGGGACCCTATTTTCAGAGATGATGTCCTCCACCCAACTCTCAAAAAGCTGAAAGGGTCTTCAGTAGAGATGGATAGGCGAGCTGGGCTATCAGACGGTCACCTCTGTAGCTGTAGTGTCATTTTTCCTATGGTCCAATGTGTAAATTAAACAAAAAAGTGCCGTTTGTTTTGATGTCCAAGATGGGGACCAGGATGTGGACATAATAAAAAATTAGGGAACATGATAGGAGACATATCTACAATACATATAATCATTCTTATCTATCTAATACGATGACAACAGCTCTCCATACCTGCAGTCCACCATAAGGACCACCCTCTCTAATCCCTGAAAAATGAAATCATCCTCAGTGACGAAGAGAGGGGGCTAAGCGCCCCCCATGGTCTCAGAGCATTGACTCTTGTAAGAGTTAAAAGAGTCCTGCTCCCACTGATGGGGTGCAGCTGTGGGACCCTATTTTCAGAGATGATGTCCTCCACCCAACTCTCAAAAAGCTGAAAGGGTCTTCAGTAGAGATGGATAGTCGAGCTGGGCTATCAGACGGTCACCTCTGTAGCTGTAGTGTCATTTTTCCTATGGTCCAATGTGTAAATTAAACAAAAAAGTGCCGGTTGTTTTGATGTCCAAGATGGGGACCAGGATGTGGACATAATAAAAAATTAGGGAACATGATAGGAGACATTTCTACAATACATATAATCATTTTTATCTATCTAATACGATGACAACAGCTCTCCATACCTGCAGTCCACCATAAGGACCACCCTCTCTAATCCCTGAAAAATGAAATCATCCTCAGTGACGAAGAGAGGGGGCTAAGCGCCCCCCATGGTCTCAGAGCATTGACTCTTCTAAGAGTTAAAAGAGTCCTGCTCCCACTGATGGGGTGCAGCTGTGGGACCCTATTTTTAGAGATGATGTCCTCCACCCAACTCTCAAAAAGCTGAAAGGGTCTTCAGTAGAGATGGATAGTCGAGCTGGGCTATCAGACGGTCACCTCTGTAGCTGTAGTGTCATTTTTCCTATGGTCCAATGTGTAAATTAAACAAAAAAGTGCACGTTTGTTATGATGCCCAAGATGGGGACCATGATGTGGACATAGTAAAAAATTAGGGAACATGATAGGAGACATTTCTACAATACATATAATCATTCTTATCTATCTAATACGATGACAACAGCTCTCCATACCTGCAGTCCACCATAAGGACCACCCTCTCTAATCCCTGAAAAATGAAATCATCCTCAGTGACGAAGAGAGGGGGCTAAGCGCCCCCCATGGTCTCAGAGCATTGACTCTTCTAAGAGTTAAAAGAGTCCTGCTCCCACTGATGGGGTGCAGCTGTGGGACCCTATTTTCAGAGATGATGTCCTCCACCCAACTCTCAAAAAACTGAAAGGGTCTTCAGTAGAGATGGATAGTCGAGCTGGGCTATCAGACGGTCACCTCTGTAGCTGTAGTGTCATTTTTTCTATGGTCCAATGTGTAAATTAAACAAAAAAGTGCTCGTTTGTTATGATGTCCAAGATGGGGACCAGGATGTGGACATAATAAAAAATTAGGGAACATGATAGGAGACATTTCTACAATACATATAATCATTCCTATCTATCTAATACGATGACAACAGCTCTCCATACCTGCAGTCCACCATAAGGACCACCCTCTCTAATACCTGAAAAATGAAATCATCCTCAGTGACGAAGAGAGGGGGCTAAGCGCCCCCCATGGTCTCAGAGCATTGACTCTTCTAAGAGTTAAAAGAGTCCTGCTCCCACTGATGGGGTGCAGCTGTGGGACCCTATTTTCAGAGATGATGTCCTCCACCCAACTCTCAAAAAGCTGAAAGGGTCTTCAGTAGAGATGGATAGTCGAGCTGGGCTATCAGACGGTCACCTCTGTAGCTGTAGTGTCATTTTTCCTATGGTCCAATGTGTAAATTAAACAAAAAAGTGCACGTTTGTTATGATGTCCAAGATGGGGACCAGGATGTGGACATAATAAAAAATTAGGGAACATGATAGGAGACATTTCTACAATACATATAATCATTCTTATCTATCTAATACGATGACAACAGCTCTCCATACCTGCAGTCCACCATAAGGACCACCCTCTCTAATCCCTGAAAAATGAAATCATCCTCAGTGACGAAGAGAGGGGGCTAAGCGCCCCCCATGGTCTCAGAGCATTGACTCTTCTAAGAGTCCTAAGAGTCCTGCTCCCACTGATGGGGTGCAGCTGTGGGACCCTATTTTCAGAGATGATGTCCTCCACCCAACTCTCAAAAAACTGAAAGGGTCTTCAGTAGAGATGGATAGTCGAGCTGGGCTATCAGACGGTCACCTCTGTAGCTGTAGTGTCATTTTTCCTATGGTCCAATGTGTAAATTAAACAAAAAAGTGCACGTTTGTTATGATGTCCAAGATGGGGACCAGGATGTGGACATAATAAAAAATTAGGGAACATGATAGGAGACATTTCTACAATACATATAATCATTCCTATCTATCTAATACGATGACAACAGCTCTCCATACCTGCAGTCCACCATAAGGACCACCCTCTCTAATCCCTGAAAAATGAAATCATCCTCAGTGACGAAGAGAGGGGGCTAAGCGCCCCCCATGGTCTCAGAGCATTGACTCTTCTAAGAGTTAAAAGAGTCCTGCTCCCACTGATGGGGTGCAGCTGTGGGACCCTATTTTCAGAGATGATGTCCTCCACCCAACTCTCAAAAGGCTGAAAGGGTCTTCAGTAGAGATGGATAGTCGAGCTGGGCTATCAGACGGTCACCTCTGTAGCTGTAGTGTCATTTTTCCTATGGTCCAATGTGTAAATTAAACAAAAAAGTGCACGTTTGTTATGATGTCCAAGATAAGGACCAGGATGTGGACATAATAAAAAATTAGGGAACATGATAGGAGACATTTCTACAATACATATAATCATTCTTATCTATCTAATACGATGACAACAGCTCTCCATACCTGCAGTCCACCATAAGGACCACCCTCTCTAATCCCTGAAAAATGAAATCATCCTCAGTGACGAAGAGAGGGGGCTAAGCGCCCCCCATGGTCTCAGAGCATTGACTCTTCTAAGAGTCCTGAGTCCTGCTCCCACTGATGGGGTGCAGCTGTGGGACCCTATTTTCAGAGATGATGTCCTCCACCCAACTCTCAAAAAGCTGAAAGGGTCTTCAGTAGAGATGGATAGTCGAGTTGGGCTATCAGACGGTCACCTCTGTAGCTGTAGTGTCATTTTTCCTATGGTCCAATGTGTAAATTAAACAAAAAAGTGCACGTTTGTTATGATGTCCAAGATGGGGACCAGGATGTGGACATAATAAAAAATTAGGGAACATGATAGGAGACATTTCTACAATACATATAATCATTCTTATCTATCTAATACGATGACAACAGCTCTCCATACCTGCAGTCCACCATAAGGACCACCCTCTCTAATCCCTGAAAAATGAAATCATCCTCAGTGACGAAGAGAGGGGGCTAAGCGCCCCCCATGGTCTCAGAGCATTGACTCTTCTAAGAGTTAAAAGAGTCCTGCTCCCACTGATGGGGTGCAGCTGTGGGACCCTATTTTCAGAGATGATGTCCTCCACCCAACTCTCAAAAAGCTGAAAGGGTCTTCAGTAGAGATGGATAGTCGAGCTGGGCTATCAGACGGTCACCTCTGTAGCTGTAGTGTCATTTTTCCTATGGTCCAATGTGTAAATTAAACAAAAAAGTGCACGTTTGTTATGATGTCCAAGATGGGGACCAGGATGTGGACATAATAAAAAATTAGGGAACATGATAGGAGACATTTCTACAATACATATAATCATTCTTATCTATCTAATACGATGACAACAGCTCTCCATACCTGCAGTCCACCATAAGGACCACCCTCTCTAATCCCTGAAAAATGAAATCATCCTCAGTGACGAAGAGAGGGGGCTAAGCGCCCCCCATGGTCTCAGAGCATTGACTCTTCTAAGAGTCCTGCTCACACTGATGGGGTGTAGCTGTGGGACCCTATTTTCAGAGATGATGTCCTCCACCCAACTCTTAAAAAGCTGAAAGGGTCTTCAGTAGAGATGGATAGTCGAGCTGGGCTATCAGACGGTCACCTCTGTAGCTGTAGTGTCATTTTTCCTATGGTCCAATGTGTAAATTAAACAAAAAAGTGCACGTTTGTTATGATGTCCAAGATGGGGACCATGATGTGGACATAATAAAAAATTAGGGAACATGATAGGAGACATTTCTACAATACATATAATCATTCTTATCTATCTAATACGATGACAACAGCTCTCCATACCTGCAGTCCACCATAAGGACCACCCTCTCTAATCCCTGAAAAAGGAAATCATCCTCAGTGACGAAGAGAGGGGGCTAAGCGCCCCCCATGGTCTCAGAGCATTGACTCTTCTAAGAGTTAAAAGAGTCCTGCTCCCACTGATGGGGTGCAGCTGTGGGACCCTATTTTCAGAGATGATGTCCTCCACCCAACTCTCAAAAAGCTGAAAGGGTCTTCAGTAGAGATGGATAGTCGAGCTGGGCTATCAGACGGTCACCTCTGTAGCTGTAGTGTCATTTTTCCTATGGTCCAATGTGTAAATTAAACAAAAAAGTGCACGCTTGTTATGATGTCCAAGATGGGGACCAGGATGTGGACATAATAAAAAATTAGGGAACATGATAGGAGACATTTCTACAATACATATAATCATTCTTATCTATCTAATACGATGACAACAGCTCTCCATACCTGCAGTCCACCATAAGGACCACCCTCTCTAATCCCTGAAAAATGAAATCATCCTCAGTGACGAAGAGAGGGGGCTAAGCGCCCCCCATGGTCTCAGAGCATTGACTCTTCTAAGAGTTAAAAGAGTCCTGCTCCCACTGATGGGGTGCAGCTGTGGGACCCTATTTTCAGAGATGATGTCCTCCACCCAACTCTCAAAAAGCTGAAAGGGTCTTCAGTAGAGATGGATAGTCGAGCTGGGCTATCAGACGGTCACCTCTGTAGCTGTAGTGTCATTTTCCCTATGGTCCAATGTGTAAATTAAACAAAAAAGTGCACGTTTGTTGTTATGATGTCCAAGATGGGGACCAGGATGTGGACATAATAAAAAATTAGGGAACATGATAGGAGACATTTCTACAATACATATAATCATTCTTATCTATCTAATACGATGACAACAGCTCTCCATACCTGCAGTCCACCATAAGGACCACCCTCTCTAATCCCTGAAAAATGAAATCATCCTCAGTGACGAAGAGAGGGGGCTAAGCGCCCCCCATGGTCTCAGAGCATTGACTCTTCTAAGAGTCCTGCTCACACTGATGGGGTGTAGCTGTGGGACCCTATTTTCAGAGATGATGTCCTCCACCCAACTCTCAAAAAGCTGAAAGGGTCTTCAGTAGAGATGGATAGTCGAGCTGGGCTATCAGACGGTCACCTCTGTAGCTGGAGTGTCATTTTTCCTATGGTCTAATGTGTAAATTAAACAAAAAAGTGCACGTTTGTTATGATGTCCAAGATGGGGAGCAGGATGTGGACATAATAAAAAATTAGGGAACATGATAAGAGACATTTCTACAATACATATATTCATTCTTATCTATCTAATATGATGACAACAGCTCTCCATACCTGCAGTCCACCATAAGGACCACCCTCTCTAATCCCTGAAAAATGAAATCATCCTCAGTGACGAAGAGAGGGGGCTAAGCGCCCCCCATGGTCTCAGAGCATTGACTCTTCTAAGAGTCCTGCTCACACTGATGGGGTGTAGCTGTGGGACCCTATTTTCAGAGATGATGTCCTCCACCCAACTCTCAAAAAGCTGAAAGGGTCTTCAGTAGAGATGGATAGTCGAGCTGGGCTATCAGACGGTCACCTCTGTAGCTGTAGTGTCATTTTTCCTATGGTCCAATGTGTAAATTAAACAAAAAAGTGCACGTTTGTTATGATGTCCAAGATGGGGACCAGGATGTGGACATAATAAAAAATTAGGGAACATGATAGGAGACATTTCTACAATACATATAATTATTCTTATCTATCTAATACGATAACAACAGCTCTCCATACCTGCAGTCCACCATAAGGACCACCCTCTCTAATCCCTGAAAAATTAAATCATCCTCAGTGACGAAGAGAGGGGGCTAAGCGCCCCCCATGGTCTCAGAGCATTGACTCTTCTAAAAGTCCTAAGAGTCCTGCTCCCACTGATGGGGTGCAGCTGTGGGACGCTATTTTCAGAGATGATGTCCTCCACCCAACTCTCAAAAAGCTGAAAGGGTCTTCAGTAGAGATGGATAGTCGAGCTGGGCTATCAGACGGTCACCTCTGTAGCTGTAGTGTTATCTTTCTTACGGTTTTATTGTGTAAATGTGTTATGATGTCCAAGATGGGGACCAGGATGTGGAAATGATAACAAAATAGGGAACATGATAGGAGACATTTTTACAATACAGACCTGCATCCCATCAAATGTTAAGGGCATATAGAGACAATCAACTTGTATGTAGACTAATCCAAGGTCCAGGTTCTATTGGTGCAATGCCCAGATGCCAAAATGTAACATCTTTCTGAACATGCAGATGGATAGGGATTCTTTATGCATGGTGATGTCAACTTCCCGTATAGGAAAACAGAGTAATGGCTGTAATAGAATACCATAAAACAGATTCCAGATTTTGTTCTATATAGTCAGTGTGTGATGACACATAAGGCACCAAATACAATATACCGGTAGTCCTATAATCTAACACTAATCAATATAATGGCCCTTTCTAAATTCTTCAGTCTTCCTTTCTAGATCCCGATATACTCCCTGGAAAAAAAGAAAAAAAGAAAGGGTCAAAGTCCTAGAATTCGGAAGACTAATGTAAAAATGGAAGATGGACTTCAATTGGTTGTGTTTATATGTGATCTGAAGTCCTTAAATTAGATTGTGACTAGATGCTCCATATGTGCACATACGTGAGAACAAATAATGGATAACCATCCCCCACCTACCAATTCTTCAAAATATAATGACATATTACAATGCAGACATTACAACAATCCAAATTGTAATGGTCCCAGTGATCTAAAATGGCGGAATTTGCTCCACATTTTTCTGTATCACTCACTTCAAAACCTGCCAATCCATATTTTTTCAATTTTGCACCTTAATGATAAATGTGCGGCAATATTATGCCAGTGCAAGTGTTTAAGCATGGCAATGCACTTCCAATGTTAGATCAGATCAATGTGTCAAATAATTCAAGTCAAGTAAAACAAATCTATTTTAGAAAACTGGTATATTTTATCATGTTAAAAATGATTGTCACAGAAACTTATTTGATGTATGGGTGGCACGGTGACTGCAGCGCTGGGGTCCTTGGTTCAAGTCCCACTAAGGACAACATCTGCAAGGAGTTTGTATGTTCTTCCCGTGCTTGCGTGGGTTTCCTCCGGTTTCCCACACTCCAATAACATACTGATAGGGAATTTAGATTGTGAACCCCAATTGGGACAGTGTTGCCAATGTATGTAAAATGCTGTGGAATTGATAGCGCTATATAAATATTATTATCTCCAAGTGGATGTCTCCATGTTTGCTGCATGGAGCTCTCTGCGTCCAACATTCCGCCATGTGACCTCACATAGAACCTTCATCACCCAAGTCTACACATTCTAACAGCAAAGACTGAAGCAATGTATAGTGCGTTACAGCCACAATCAGGACATTTGGAGGGTAAAGCTATGTTCACACAGGTTGTTTTTGGTGGGGTTTTTTTTTGCATTTTGTTTTATTTGTTTTATGCAAATACATGGTAACAAAAAACTGCTTGTTATCATACTAGCAAAACCTATGAGATTCCAGAAATCTCCTGCACACGCAGACTCACACCGACTTTTATTTTTCCTTACTGAACTGGCAAAATGCTGCGTTTTGTAAAGAAGCAGCATGCCTATTCTCTCAGCATTTGTTTTTGTTGTTTTTTTCACCATTGAAAGCCATGAGAGTAAAAAAACGCAGCAGTGCGTTTTTTGCCGCTTTTTTTGTGAATGAAAGAAACTTTATTTAACATGTACTGTAAACAAATGACAGACTTAAAACCCAGTAACAATTGGGCTTCAGTGCTTAATTTTATTGTTAAAGGGGTTGTTCAGGTTTATGATGAAAGTCTGTAGTCACTTTTATTCCTCCCCTTCTTTCCATACTGTGGCAGTATTTTTTCCTCCCCTCACCCTCCCCCATACTGTGTCTAAAGATGACCCCCACCCTCCGTTGTTCCTCTTCGGTGTCTTCAGCTCTGTGACTTGACTACTCACCACCACCGCTGCTTACCGCCTCTGTGGGCTTCCGCACTGATGATTGATGTCAGCAGTGTGATCAGCTAACCTGATCACAGTACTGAAGTCACACTGACCTGGAAGTCAGCGCCGGTGGTCACAGGGTTCAATTATACTGGCGTCTGAAAGACACCAGTACAATTGGTCTCAGGGAGCCGTGTGCTGCACTTTCTCTGAGTCCGTCTGTCAGCTTGACACTATGGAGGGCACAAGACACAGCGTCTGGAGAGATTCTCAGAGCATGGCATCAGGTGGACTGACGGCGCCCCCCTAGAACTGCGCTCGGGGCACATACCCTGCCAGCCCCCCTAGATACGCTTCTGGGTTAGTTCTCCAAGATATTTGGAACAACCTCCCTGCCAAGTTCCTTCACAAATTATGTACAAGGAAACCTAGAAGAATTGATGCTTTGATGCTATTCTGAAGGCAAAGTGTGGTCTCACCAAATATTAATTTCATTCAGATTACTCTTCTGTTTATTCACTTTCATTAAGTTAATAAAAAATAAACTATTACCACTTTTATTTTTAAATATTTCTAGCTTTTTAGCATTTTTTCAGGACTTGACTAAAACTTTTGAACAATACTGTATATAAATATAAGAAAGGCCCTTGTTACTCATACCAACCAATCAGAGCTCAGTTTACTCCATAAAATAAATTCGTTCTTGGATTAATTGCTAAAGGTAATAAGGACAGTTTGACTATTAAACAGGTTTCATGAATGAGGCTCAATGTGAACCCTACTCTATATCTTTATAATATCAGACTAGAGTTCTCCTGATTCTTCAGTTTGTGCTACTCATTAAAGGGAACCTGTCAGGTCCCCTTTGACCTCCAACTCCAGAAGCATTCACAGCCTTAGGACTGCCAGAATCCAGCCCGTTGGGCTGTCCAGATCACAGCAGACGGAGGAGATTGGCACAATCTTTGTGGAGACCACAGTATATGTTGTGCGCTCACTTTCTCCCTGTCACCCGCTCTGTGTTCAGCGCTAGTTGAGCCGTGACACTGGGCTGACAGGAGGATTGAACGTAGAATATACGGGTTCTTTTCAGGTCCTGACTACAGTCCATACATTCTACTGTCTTCAGCTAATAGCAGTGGCGTACTGCCAATAGAGGCAGGCGATGCCCCTACTAGATGTCAATGTCAGCACTGGGCCCTCTGCTGAAGATCGCACTTTCAAATATACCGCTGTCTGTGCTCTCTGAGAGCTTAGCACAGCGGTAATGTCACTACTGTTTGCCTGCTTTGCTGAGATGTGAAGAGCACAGACCCAATATGGTGGCACAGCAATATGAGGGCAAAGTATATGGTGGCACAGCAATATGGGGGCAAAGTATATGGTGGCACAGCAATATGTCGGCACAGCAATATGGGGGCAAAGTATATGGTGGCACAGCAATATGTCGGCACAGCAATATGGGGGCAAAGTATATGGTGGCACAGCAATATGGGGGCAAAGAATATGATGACACAGTAATATGGTGGCACAGCAATATGATGGCACAGTATACGGTGCACAGCAATATGGCGGCACAGTATATGAAGACACAGCAATATGGTGGCAGCATATATGGCGGCAAAGCAATATGGTTGGACAACAATATGGTGGCACAGCGATATGTGGGCACAGCAATATGTGGGCACAGCATTATGTGGCATAGTATATGGAGGCAGAGTATATGGGGACACTGCAATATGGTGGCATAGCAATGTGCCGCCACAGTATATGGGGCAGAGCAATTTGGTGGCACAACAATATGGTGGCAGAGTACATGGCGGCAGAGTATATGGGGTCACAGCAATATGATGGCATGGCACAGTATATGGGGGCACAGCAATATGGTGGCACAGAATACGGCGGCACAGTATATGTGGGCACAGCAATATGGCAGCACAGTATATGGGGCACAGCAATATGGTGCCTAGTATATTGTGGCACAGCAATTGGCTGCCACAGCAATATGGTGGCATCCTATTATGGTGGCATAGTATAAGGGGCACAGCAATATGGCAGCACAGCAATATGTGGGCAGAGTATATGGGGCACAGTATACAGTGGGGCACATTAGACAGTGGAGCACTATGGCAGCTGTCCTCGGTGACACGTTCAACAGTTGAGGATCTCTGCAGTCACCAACAAAATGGCTTTGCACTGTGATGCTAAACTTCATTCTCCCTTATCCTTTTGGAAACACCCAGAAGTGGAGGGGGAGGGGACATCACACACAGGAGAGCAGATTCCACCCACTTTTACTGTAGCTGTAATGTGAGCTAGTTGTATAGGTTTTCAGCAGCTGCTCCCCCCAATGTTTAAGAGTGGAAAATATCTAAGTTTGAAATTATTTTTTCTATTTTGGTCAGTTAAAAACAAAGGATAATATGTAAGCAAAACATTACTACTTTACATTTTTTCAGTTATTGAAAAAATTGTTTTTTTGATGACACTTTCCCTTTTAGCTGTGCATCATGAAGTGACAGTTGAGGGCCATTGCTTCAACCATCTCCACCTCAGATTACACCCAAACCACCAGTCACATCACCCTGAAGCCAGTCAGTGGCCTCAGTGGTCATATGATTAGTGGTTTTGAGTTCATGTCTAGAGTTGAGCGCGGTTCGCGGTTCGAGGTTCTCCAGTTCTAGGCTCGAGTGATTTTGGGGCCTGTTCTAGATCGAACTAGAACTCGAGCTTTTTGCAAAAGCTCGATAGTTCTAGAAACGTTCGAGAACGGTTCTAGCAGCAAAAAAACAGCTAATTCCTAGCTGGCTTTCCGCTGTAATAGTGTAAGTCACTCTGTGACTCACACTATTATGACATTTCAGTGTATAGTGTGCGTGAACAGCGCCTTCAGATCACTGCTGTTTGTATAATGGCGATCGCCATTTTTTTTTTTTTTCCCTTGTCTTCCTTCCCTAAGCGCGCGCGTCTTGTGGGGCGGGCCAGCATGTCAGCCAATCCCAGAAACACACACAGCTAAGTGGACTTTTAGCCAGAGAAGCAACGGCATGTGTGATAGGATGTCCATGTCACATGTCCCTGCATTATAAAACCGGACATTTTCCTCCAGGATGACATTATCTCTTCTGCGTCCTTGGTGTCAGACATCACTGGCGCAGCTCCGTCCTGACTGAGTCCTATCGCCGATACTGCTGTATACACAGCGCTGGACAGCATAGGGATAGCACTTTCCATCAGTCCTTTTAAGGGCTCGTACCGGCAGGGTCAGAGCCATAGGTGACAGGTCCTGAAAACAGCGACAGCATCTGTGTAGCCAAGGTCAGGGATTTCGTCGCTGCATTTCCCCATTAGGAGGGAATAGAAAGGCAGGCTTCCATTCCTCTACCCAGAGCCCCACAACCCTGGCACTGTACCCTCCTCTCCTCTGCACACTCCAACTCATTATAACTAAGCCATTATACTAGCAAACACTCAGTGTACCTAGTGGCATCCTAAACGTGGCTATTGGACTTTGCTATAGTCCCACTAGTGCAAAGACATTTGCAGCACCTCTACCTGCATTGCACACTCCAACTCATTATAACTAAGCCATTATACTAGCAAACACTCAGTGTACCTAGTGGCATCCTAAACGTGGCTATTGGACTTTGCTATAGTCCCACTAGTGCAAAGACATTTGCAGCACCTCTACCTGCATTGCACACTCCAAGTCATAACTAAGCCATTATACTAGCAAACACTCAGTGTACCTAGTGGCATCCTAAACGTGGCTATTGGACTTTGCTATAGTCCCACTAGTGCAAAGACATTTGCAGCACCTCTACCTGCATTGCACACTCCAAGTCATAACTAAGCCATTATACTAGCAAACACTCAGTGTACCTAGTGGCATCCTAAACGTGGCTATTGGACTTTGCTATAGTCCCACTAGTGCAATGACATTTGCAGCACCTCTACCTGCATTGCACACTCCAAGTCATAACTAAGCCATTATACTAGCAAACACTCAGTGTACCTAGTGGCATCCTAAACGTGGCTATTGGACTTTGCTATAGCCCCACTAGTGCAAAGACATTTGCAGCACCTCTACCTGCATTGCACACTCCAACTCATTATAACTAAGCCATTATACTAGCAAACACTCAGTGTACCTAGTGGCATCCTAAACGTGGCTATTGGACTTTGCTATAGTCCCACTAGTGCAAAGACATTTGCAGCACCTCTACCTGCATTGCACACTCCAAGTCATAACTAAGCCATTATACTAGCAAACACTCAGTGTACCTACTGGCATCCTAAACGTGGCTATTGGACTTTGCTATAGTCCCAGTAGTGCAAAGACATTTGCAGCACCTCTACCTGCATTGCACACTCCAAGTCATAACTAAGCCATTATACTAGCAAACACTCAGTGTACCTAGTGGCATCCTAAACGTGGCTATTGGACTTTGCTATAGTCCCACTAGTGCAAAGACATTTGCAGCACCTCTACCTGCATTGCACACTCCAAGTCATAACTAAGCCATTATACTAGCAAACACTCAGTGTACCTAGTGGCAACCTAAACGTGGCTATTGGACTTTGCTATAGTCCCACTAGTGCAAAGACATTTGCAGCACCTCTACCTGCATTGCACACCCCAAGTCATAACTAAGCCATTATACTAGCAAACACTCAGTGTACCTAGTGGCATCCTAAACGTGGCTATTGGACTTTGCTATAGTCCCACTAGTGCAAAGACATTTGCAGCACCTCTACCTGCATTGCACACTCCAACTCATGATAACTAAGCCATTATACTAGCAAACACTCAGTGTACCTAGTGGCATCGTAAACGTGGCTATTGGACTTTGCTATAGTCCCACTAGTGCAAAGACATTTGCAGCACCTCTACCTGCATTGCACACTCCAAGTCATAACTAAGCCATTATACTAGCAAACACTCAGTGTACCTAGTGGCATCCTAAACGTGGCTATTGGACTTTGCTATAGTCCCAGTAGTGCAAAGACATTTGCAGCACCTCTACCTGCATTGCACACTCCAAGTCATAACTAAGCCATTATACTAGCAAACACTCAGTTTACCTAGTGGCATCCTAAACTTGGCTATTGGACTTTGCTATAGTCCCACTAGTGCAAAGACATTTGCAGCACCTCTGCCTGCATTGCACACTCCAAGTCATAACTAAGCCATTATACTAGCAAACACTCAGTATACCTAGTGGCATCCTAAACGTGGCTATTGGACTTTGCTATAGTCCCACTAGTGCAAAGACATTTGCAGCACCTCTACCTGCATTGCACACTCCAAGTCATAACTAAGCCATTATACTAGCAAACACTCAGTGTACCTAGTGGCAACCTAAACGTGGCTATTGGACTTTGCTATAGTCCTACTAGTGCAAAGACATTTGCAGCACCTCTACCTGCATTGCACACCCCAAGTCATAACTAAGCCATTATACTAGCAAACACTCAGTGTACCTAGTGGCATCCTAAACGTGGCTATTGGACTTTGCTATAGTCCCACTAGTGCAAAGACATTTGCAGCACCTCTACCTGCATTGCACACTCCAAGTCATAACTAAGCCATTATACTAGCAAACACTCAGTGTACCTAGTGGCATCCTAAACGTGGCTATTGGACTTTGCTATAGTCCCAGTAGTGCAAAGACATTTGCAGCACCTCTACCTGCATTGCACACTCCAAGTCATAACTAAGCCATTATACTAGCAAACACTCAGTGTACCTAGTGGCATCCTAAACGTGGCTATTGGACTTTGCTATAGTCCCAGTAGTGCAAAGACATTTGCAGCACCTCTACCTGCATTGCACACTCCAAGTCATAACTAAGCCATTATACTAGCAAACACTCAGTGTACCTAGTGGCATCCTAAACGTGTCTATTGGACTTTGCTATAGTCCCACTAGTGCAAAGACATTTGCAGCACCTCTACCTGCATTGCACACTCCAACTCATTATAACTAAGCCATTATACTAGCAAACACTCAGTGTACCTAGTGGCATCCTAAACGTGGCTATTGGACTTTGCTATAGTCCCACTAGTGCAAAGACATTTGCAGCACCTCTACCTGCATTGCACACTCCAAGTCATAACTAAGCCATTATACTAGCAAACACTCAGTGTACCTAGTGGCATCCTAAACATGGCTATTGGACTTTGCTATAGTCCCACTAGTGCAAAGACATTTGCAGCACCTCTACCTGCATTGCACACTCCAAGTCATAACTAAGCCATTATACTAGCAAACACTCAGTGTACCTAGTGGCATCCTAAACGTGGCTATTGGACTTTGCTATAGTCCCACTAGTGCAAAGACATTTGCAGCACCTCTACCTGCATTGCACACTCCAACTCATTATAACTAAGCCATTATACTAGCAAACACTCAGTGTACCTAGTGGCATCCTAAACGTGGCTATTGGACTTTGCTATAGTCCCACTAGTGCAAAGACATTTGCAGCACCTCTACCTGCATTGCACACTCCAAGTCATAACTAAGCCATTATACTAGCAATTTTTGCTGCCAGTTTAAGGGCCGTAGTTGCATTGTCAGGGATATTTATTCTTTATTATTCTGCTGTTAATAAAGCTAGACCACCACTGCAATCTACACCACCTCTCAATTTTTACTACCACATTTTCAGTGCACAATCTTGTCGCAATCAACATGAGTGGCAAAATGACAGATGCTGGTGGAAAGGGGAAGAGGCGTGGTGGAAAAGGCAAAAAAGGTTTTGTCCGTGGGGAAGGTGGCAAAGCTCCATTATCATCTGCTGAAGATAGACCATCTACCAGCAAAAGTAAGATGTCTACTACTTACCGTGGACAATCCGATGTGCTCCCTTTTTTACGGACACGAACAACAGGAACAAAGGTAGATGATGGCCAAAAAAGGAAAATGCTTGAATGGATCTCAAGTGGTCCAACAAGTGCCCTCTCAGCCACTTCAAGTACCGCATCCAAAAAACACCAGTCCTCTGAGTTGTCATCCCAATCAAACTTGCTTTCTCCCAGCTCTGAAGTCTCCATCAGCCCTGCACAGTATGGTGGAACTGAGATGGCTGAGTCTGCAGAGCTGTTCAGTCACACTATAGCCTGGGAATCAGAGGTCTGCTCCCAAGCTACAGTGAGTACAGAACAGGAAATGGTCTGCAGTGATGCCCAGAACCTTTGTGACTCTGATTCAGGCCGTGAGGACCAAGTTTCTGAGCATAATGTTGACCCTTTGTCACAAACTGTAACACCTGTGGTTATAGACAATGAGGAACATAATGATGAAGATGAGACGCAGATACCCGATTGGGATGACAACTTAAATATTCGGTCAGGGCAAGAAGAGGCTCGGTCTGAGGGGGAGGGGAGTGCAAACACAACAATTGATGATGAAGTTCTAGATCCCACCTACTGTCAACCCACAGTCAGGCACTCGAGGAGGTCAATAGAGGTGGTGGAGGAGGATGCAACTGATGACGAAGTTACCTTGCGCCTTCCTGGACACAGTCGGAGTACTGGTAGCACGTCTACAACTGCATCCTCAGCCACCTCTCTGCCTCTGAGCATTATTCGGGGTGGATCAACAGGTCGCATGGCCTCTAAGCCTTGCCTAGCCTGGTCCTTTTTTGACATAGAAAAAGATCACCCAAATTATGTGATCTGTAAAATTTGTCATGGTTCTCTTAGTAGAGGTCAAAACCTCAGCAGTTTGACAACTTCTTCCATGAATCGTCACATGAATAAATATCATATGGCCCGGTGGGAAGCTCACCGTGCTGCAATGCGGCCTAGCGGAGCGAACCATCCACCGCCTGCCCCTTCCAGTGCATCCGCGCGCTCGTCATCTTCTAGGACTGTGGGGACAGCTGTCACACCTGTTTTTCCACCCACAACTTCCACCACTGTAACCGCAACAGGCAGTTTGCTTGGTAGGTCGTCAGTTGGTTTGGAAGGGGAAACAAGTGAGTGTGTACAGCTCTCTCAGACATCGATAGCACCAACGTTGGATGAAGGCAACATCATGTCTCCGCCTGCACTTTCCTCACAAACCTGCATTTTTCCAGGGACACCCTACTCAACACCGTCTACACACAGCAGCCAGATCTCTGTCCCTCAGATGTGGTCAAATAAAAGGCCATTTCCTGCGACCCATGACAAAGCTAAGAGGTTGACTCTATCCCTCTGTAAGCTCTTGGCTACCGAAATGCTGCCTTTCCGCCTAGTGGACACACAGGATTTTAGAGACCTTATGTCTGTCGCTGTGCCCCAGTACCAGATGCCTAGTCGCCACTACTTTTCTAAGAAAGGTGTGCCCGCGCTACACCAGCATGTCGCACACAACATCACCGCTTCCTTGAGAAACTCTGTGTGTGAACGGGTGCATTTCACCACCGATACTTGGACCAGTAAGCATGGACAGGGACGTTACATGTCGCTGACTGGGCACTGGGTAACTATGGTGATAGATGGTGAAGGGTCTGCTGCACAAGTCTTGCCGTCCCCACGACTTGTGTGTCAATCCTCTGTCTGTCCAAGTTCCGCCACTGCTTCTGCCAACTCCACCTCATCTGGGTCCTCCACCTCCGCCCCAAGCCTGCCTGGTCAGGCCACCAGCGTTCTCACTGCGCAGAAGGAATCACGCACCCCTCATTACTATGCTGGCAGCAGAGCGCAACGGCATCAGGTGGTCTTTAGCTTGACATGTCTTGGGAATAAGAGTCACACAGCTGAGGAGTTGTGGTCAGCTCTGCGGTCCGAGTTTAATAAATGGTTGTCTCCACTCAACCTGCAGCCTGGTAAGGCCGTGTGCGACAATGCTGCAAACCTGGGTGCGGCCTTTCGCCTGGGCAAGGTGACACACGTACCTTGTGTAGCTCACATGTTGAACCTTGTCGTGCAGCAATTTTTAACACACTATCCCGGCCTAGCTGGCCTTCTGAACAGGGCACGAAAACTGTCTGCTCACTTCCGCCGTTCAAGCGCCGCAGCTGAGCGACTTGCATCGCTCCAGAAGTCTTTCGGCCTGCCGGTTCATCGCCTGAAATGCGATGTGGCGACACGCTGGAATTCAACTCTCCACATGTTACAGCGACTGTGGCAGCACCGCCGAGCCCTGGTGCAATATGTCATGACGTATAGCCTGGGCCAACGAGATGCAGAGGTGAGGCAGATCACCCTGATGGAGTGGTCTCAGATCAAGGACCTATGCACCCTTCTCCACAGTTTCGACATGGCGACGAATATGTTTAGCGCTGACAATGCCATTATCAGCATGACGATTCCAGTCATTTACATGCTGGAGCACACGCTAAACACTATTCGGAGTCAGGGGGTGGGACAACAGGAAGGGGATGAACTACAGGAGGATTCATATGCGCAAGGGACAACAACATCACCAAGGTCCAGACGTTCATCATCACCAACGCAGCAGGCATGGGACCATGGGGGACAGGGATCAACAAGGGCGCATAGTAGCAGGCGAAATGTTGAGGAAGGTGCAGGAGAACATGAAGAAATGGAGGACGAACTGTCCATGGACATGGAAGACTCAGCGGATGAGGGAGACCTTGGTCAAATTTCAGTTGAAAGAGGTTGGGGGGAGATGTCAGAGGAAGAAAGAACGGTTAGCACCTCTATGCCACAAACACAGCGTGGACTTGGTCCGCATGGCTGCGCAAGACACATGAGTGCCTTTTTGTTGCACTACCTCCAACATGACACTCGTATTGTCAAAATTAGAAGTGATGATGACTACTAGATTGCCACACTATTAGATCCCCGGTACAAGTCCAAATTTTGTGACATAATTCCAGCCATAGAAAGGGACGCACGTATGCAGGAGTATCAGCAGAAGCTGTTACTCGATCTTAGCTCGGCTTTTCCACCAAACAACCGTGCAGGTGCAGGGAGTGAATCTCCCAGTTGTAACTTGACAAACATGGGACGGTCTCGTCATCTTCAACAGTCTACCCGTACCAGTAGCAAGCATTGTTGACCTTAGGGAGATCAACATATCCACTGCGGAGACACCATCACGTGTTTCTCAACGCAGTGATTCTAGAGCAACGCCCCCTGGGAAGTATGCTCTAGAATCACTGCGTTGAGAAACACGTGATGGTGTCTCCGCAGTGGATATGTTGATCTCCCTAAGGTCAACAATGCCTGCTTAAGTAGTCTTTTACTAGGCATTGCCCCCACTAGCCAGATTCCTACTCCACACTGATGAGGGGCAAATACCCCGAAACGGCTGTCTGTGGATGGATACCATGTTTGGTATAGGTGGTCTCCTTGACTGGAGACTGCCCTTCCCGTGGTTGTTCCTTCCCGGTGAAAGACCTGGCTAGTTTCCTGTCAGCGTTGAGAAACACGTGATGGTGTCTCCGCGGCTTTCTTATTTGCATACTTCCCAGGGGGCGTTGCTCTAGAATCACTGCGTTGAGAAACACGTGATGGTGTCTCCGCAGTGGATATGTTGATCTCCCTAAGGTCAACAATGCTTGCTTAAGTAGTCTTTTACTAGGCATTGCCCCCACTAGCCAGATTCCTACTCCACACTGATGAGGGGCAAATACCCCGAAACGGCTGTCTGTGGATGGATACCATGTTTGGTATAGGTGGTCTCCTTGACTGGAGACTGCCCTTCCCGTGGTTGTTCCTTCCCGGTGAAAGACCTGGCTAGTTTCCTGTCAGCGTTGAGAAACACGTGATGGTGTCTCCGCAGCTTTCTTATTTGCATACTTCCCAGGGGGCGTTGCTCTAGAATCACTGCGTTGAGAAACACGTGATGGTGTCTCCGCAGTGGATATGTTGATCTCCCTAAGGTCAACAATGCTTGCTTAAGTAGTCTTTTACTAGGCATTGCCCCCACTAGCCAGATTCCTACTCCACACTGATGAGGGGCAAATACCCCGAAACGGCTGTCTGTGGATGGATACCATGTTTGGTATAGGTGGTCTCCTTGACTGGAGACTGCTCTTCCCGTGGTTGTTCCTTCCCGGTGAAAGACCTGGCTAGTTTCCTGTCAGCGTTGAGAAACACGTGATGGTGTCTCCGCGGCTTTCTTATTTGCATACCCGTACCAGTAGGACCGTATCTGGTGCTGGTAACAGCAATTTTATGGAATCTTTTCATAATTTTTTTAGACCCTCTTTTGCAAGGCCACCAGAGACAACAAGTCTGACACATAGTCAACGGCTGGAGAGGATGATACAGGAGTATCTCCAAATGAACATCGATGCCATGACTTTGCAAATGGAGCCTTGCTCCTTTTGGGCTTCAAATCTAGAAAAATGGCCAGAGCTCTCCAGTTACGCCTTGGAGATTTTGCCGTGTCCAGCTGCCAGCGTTGTCTCTGAACGTGTCTTCAGTGCTGCTGGGTGTGTGCTGACAGATAAGCGCACGCGTCTGTCCAGTGACAATGTGGACAGACTAACGTTCATCAAAATGAACAAGTCATGGATCCAGAAGGAATTTACTACCCCTGTGTCATCCTGGGGAGAGTAAATGCTTGTGGATTTGGAATGTGCTTGATGCAAATCAAAACATCATGTTTGCAACTAGGGCACAAGTGCTGCCACTGATGGGGTGTCTGTGTGGCCCAATTTTTGGAAAAAAGGGAGACTCTGCTTGGAGTAACCCTTGCTTGCTGTGTTTTTTAAAAGGAGCCAAGATGAACAGAGCTGGGATCAGGAAAGACTTTGCTACCTACCCCGGTGTCATCCTGGGGACGGTTAATTAGGCCGTATTTTTGAATGTGCTTGATGCAAATCTAGCTGTGAAGTGCACAACTAGGGCACAAGTGCTGCCACTGAATGGGTGGGTGTGTGTGGGGCACAATTTTTGGAAAAAAAGGGAGACTCCGCTTGGAGTAACCCTTGCTTGCTGTGTTTTTAAAAGAAGCCAAGATGAACAGAGCTGGGATCAGGAAAGACTTAGCTACCTACCCTGGTGTCATCCTGGGGACGGTTAATTAGGCCGTATTTTTGAATGTGCTTGATGCAAATCTAGCTGTGAAGTGCACAACTAGGGCACAAGTGCTGCCACTGAATGGGTGGGTGTCTGTGTGGCCCAATTTTTGGAAAAAAGGGAGACTCCGCTTGGAGTAACCCTTGCTTGCTGTGTTTTTTAAAAGGAGCCAAGATGAACAGAGCTGGGATCAGGAAAGACTTTGCTACCTACCCCGGTGTCATCCTGGGGACGGTTAAGAATAGCGTATTTTTGAATGTGCTTGATGCAAATCTAGCTGTGAAGTGCACAACTAGGGCACAAGTGCTGCCACTGAATGGGTGGGTGTCTGTGTGGCCCAATTTTTGGAAAAAAGGGAGGCTCCGCTTGGAGTAACCCTTGCTTGCTGTGTTTTTTAAAAGGAGCCAAGATGAACAGAGCTGGGATCAGGAAAGACTTTGCTACCTACCCTGGTGTCATCCTGGGGACGGTTAATTAGGCCGTATTTTTGAATGTGCTTGATGCAAATCTAGCTGTGAAGTGCACAACTAGGGCACAAGTGCTGCCACTGAATGGGTGGGTGTCTGTGTGGCCCAATTTTTGGAAAAAAGGGAGACTCCGCTTGGAGTAACCCTTGCTTGCTGTGTTTTTAAAAGAAGCCAAGATGAACAGCGCTGGGATCAGGAAAGACTTTGCTACCTACCCTGGTGTCATCCTGGGGACGGTTAAGTATGGCGTATTTTTTAATGTGCTTGATGCAAATCTAGCTGTGAATTGTACAACTGGGGCACAAGTGCTGCCACTGAATGGGTGGGTGTGTGTGGGGCCCAATTTTTGGAAAAAAAGGGAGACTACGCTTGGAGTCACCTTGCGGTGTTTTACATGATTTTAGAAGGGCGTGCCATGCCTATATCTGTGTGTTCTCCTCTTTTTCCTTGTCCAGTTGTTTTGTTTTCGCATGAGTATATGTCCTTGTCACTTTCCCATGTGTTTGTGTTGTGAGTTGTTTGTCACCTTTTGGACACCTTTGAGGGTGTTTTCTAGGTGTTTTTATGTGTTTGTGATTGCCTGCCATTGTTTCCTATGCAGTTCGAGTTCGGTTCGTCGAACGTTCGATGAGCCGAACTCGAACGGGACCTCCGTTCGGCGAGCCGACCTCGAGCCGAACCGGGACCGGTTCGCTCATCTCTACTCATGTCCTTCAGTCTGGTGGAAACGGCCGGAGCAGCAGCAATACAGGAGTGAGCTCATTATGGAGTAAGTAGACCTAATTCTTTTCTATCATAAGCATCCCTTCCTATTTCTAACTTTTAAATATGAGCAGAAAACTGCTATAAATAGTGAATATCTTACATTAGTCTGGAAAGCAAAGTCTGCGTGGACCAGGAAGGGGCTCCCAGATGCCAGCTGTAAAACTCGTCGCTCCACCATCGCAAATTCCTCACCAACATCAAGCACGGTTCTTTTGCAGATGAATTTAACAGCAAAGTCTTTGCAGGTAGATGGATCCTCCGCCAGCAGGACCGCTCCAAAATCTCCTCGGCCCAGCATATGATGGAACAACAATCTCCTTCTGATGTTATCAGAGACTGGGCTGCTGGAGCCGGATGGCCGAGCATCGCTGCCTCCTGGAAGCAGAAGAAATTGAGAAACTACTATATATATATATATATATATATATATATATATATATATATATAATGTATATTTATGACTTATTTTTAAAATAGGTCATCAGTATAAGGCCCAGCAGACAGCTCCACCAATCCATGGTGGTTGTTGGATGCAAATAGTGCAAGGCAGACAGCAACTCTGCATGTTGTTTAGTGGCCGCTGCTGGGTCCTGCAGATCCACTCCAGTTCTCTTCAGCCATTACTAAACAGTGTACAGGGCTGTGCTTCTTTGTGCCTGGCCTCTGACACCCACCCGGTGGTGTTAATAGTTAATCGGTGGGGATCCAATACCCGGTACCCCACAGATCATCCTGTTATCACTTCAGCGTGGGTGCAACTATGGGCGAGCTAGTAACTATGGGCGAGCTAGTCATTTCTGATGCCCCAGCACGCCACATTGAAAGAGGGGGTCCTGCCTGGATGTATAGACTTTTGCTGCAGAAGCGATACACTTGGGAAACACATGCTACTGATGGCTTTGGCTGGCCAGGACCTGATATTAACCAGTGCAGTGAAGGAGACCACCTGTTCTTTAAAAACGTTATCTTACTGCACAACCACTTGATGGCAATTATATACAGCAGATAGCAGATACACAACTTCTCGTATGTTTCTTCTGTTACATAGAGTATCTCCACACATAATATCATCATTACATCTTCAACCTCACTTATTCCTGCCTGCAATAGTCTCATTTGCTTCATCACCACCTAGCTCAGTACAATGGCACTGGTCCTGCATGCCGCCGGATACTCTGAGTGCACTAACAGCGCTGCTCTGTGCTGCTGGCTCTACTGACCTGAGCTGGCAACAGAGCAGACACTTGCACTGAGCAGATTGCACAGTACACAGCGAGCAGTGAGGGACACAGCAGAGATGGAGCAGCCACTGAAACAAGTGTCACTGATGATTCTTTGTTTCAAGGAAGTGTCAGAGTCTGTGACAGTGACCGCAACCTCTACCTCCTGATGATGCTTTGTTTCAGTATTGCAGCATGCAGTGGGATCCTCAAACAAAGCATCATCTGACAGGAAGTAGGGAAAAAAATCTATGGGAGTTAGATAGTGTAGTCAAGTAAGGGTAGGACATTTTTTAACACAGCAATATTAGAAATTAGATTAGGGCAATATATAGGGATTTCGATTTAAATATTTTCAGCCTTTGGACAACCTTTTTAAGATCAGGATTAGCTTATTAGAGCAACAGCTACAGAGAGAAAATTTACTTCCATTCTTCCTGCGTCTGCTCGCTTTTTGTTATTATGGTATTATCGGGGTGGTACTGAGAGCTCTTACAGTTACCACTCAGTAGACTGTGAGCAGCAGCTGTAATCACTCCCCAACACATTGACTGGCAGTTTACTCTGCAGTGTGTGTAAGCAGTGTTTCTATGCAGAGGAGGCTGTCAGTCAATGTGCTGTAGAGTAATTACAGCCACTGCCACAGTTTGGAATGCATTGACTGTTACAGCTTCCTCCGCCGACCCTAAGACTGAAAGCAAGAGGCTGCAAGGAAGATATAAGCTAATTTTCCACCTGTAGCTGCACTTTCACTAAAGTAGGCAGGCCAGGCTATAAGGCCACGTGCACATGTTGAGGATTTGGTGAGATTTTTCTCTCAATATGTGTGAGCCAAAATCAGGAATGGACCAATCAGAGGAAAAGTATATTATAGAGACACGAGCACCAATTCTGCATTTTTTTACCCTCTCCTGGTTTTGGCTTACAAATACTGAGGTAAGAAGCTCACCAACTACTCAACATGTGCACGTGGCCTAATACTATTTACCATCAGGTTAACCCTGTATCTGCAGGTAAATAGCTTTTCCCAACATGACAGGTTCGCTTTTACACCATAAAATAGACTGAAAAATTGACATGTATCAGACTATTTAGTCTCCATGTAATGAGAACAAATGCAGAAATAAATTCAGAGATGCAGAAAAGGAAAAACTTTATTTATTGAAAAAAAATAAAGTTACACATGAAATTAAAGAAAACAGTTTCCTCTATTATTACAGAACAAAATAGAGAAGAATGCCTATAATGGATCAATAACGTATCCATGTGTCTCCTGGAAAACAAGCAATGTCAGTTTCATGGGGATGCCACAATCCCTACATTTACCTGATAAGTCATTTCATAGAAAAAACTGCAACATTTGCTTTGGTCATTTACCCCTTCAGGACCAGGAAAGTTTTAATTTTTGTAACTTTTTGTTTGTCTTCTTTCAAAAATCATAAAACTTTTACTTTTCCAGTGACGCAGCTTTATTTTTGCACAGTTATTTGTAGTTTTTAATTTATCAAACAATGTACTGAATAATAGGAAAAAATCCAAGTGAGATGAAATAGTGACAAAAATTGAAATCCCACCATTGTTTGGGGGTTTTATGGAGTTCATTACATGATTAAAATAACTTATGAGATGAAGATTCTCCAGGTCACTACGATTATGGTGATACCAAACTAGCGAGGAGTTTGTTTTCTATTTAAGTAAAAATTTGTAAAAAAAAATGGGTGTTTGTTTTGTTATTTTCTGACATTTTTATTTTTCCGTTAATGGAACTGTTTCAGAGCTTGTATTTTTTTGGGGGAGATTGACAGCACCATCCAGATGGTTTACAACAGTGATTGCTGTTGTTACAGTCAGAGGTTGGCTGTATAACACAGCTGGCATCACACTGTAAAGACAAAGGCTGGCTGTATAACACAGCTGGCACCTCCCTGTAGAAAAATTGGCTGGCTGTATAACACAGCTGGCAACTCCCTGTAGAGACAAAGGCCGGCTGTATAACACAGCTGGCATCTCCCTGTAGAGACAGAGGCTGGCTATATAACACAGCTGGCATCTCCCTGTAAGACAGAAGGTCGCTTTACATGCAACGACGTTGCTAACGCAATGTCGTTGGGGTCACGGAATTTGTGACGCACATCCGGACTCGTTAGCGACGTCGTTGCGTGTGACACTTACGAGCGACCGCTAACGAGCACAAATACTCACCTTATCGTTGATCGTTGACACGCTGTCCAGTTCCCAAATATCGTTGCTGCTGCAGGTACGATGTTGTTCGTCGCTCCTGCGGCAGCACACATTGCTATGTTGGACACCGCAGGAACAAGGAAAATCACCTTACCTGCGTCCGCCGGTAACGGGGAAGGAAGGAGGTGGGCGGGATGGTCGTCCCGCTCATCTCCACCCCTCTGCTTCGATTGGGCGGCCGCTTAGTGACATCGCTGTGACGCCGCACGAACTGCCCCCTTAGAAAGGAGGCGGTTCACCGGTCACAGCGACGTCGCTAGGCAGGCGATGTTGTGCGCCACGGGAAGCGATTTGCCCGTGACGCACAGCCGATGGGGGCAGGTACGCACGCTAGCGATTTCGCTAGTGAGACTGCAGCATGTAAAGCACCCTAGAGACCGGATGTATAACACAGCTGGCAGCTCCCTGTAGAGATAGAGACCGGGTGTATAACACAGCTGGCACCTCCCTGTGAATGGGGCTTAGCTCCTGAACCCTTTCCACACTTACAGATCCCAGCACAGATGAGCAGTTAAGTAATTTTGCCCTAAGAAGTAAAAGCCCAGAATGCAGGCAGAAGAGGTTAAAGGGTTTGGCACATAAACAACATTTATCAGCAATCTTTAAAATATATGAAAAATGGATGAGGTAGGTCTGCCCCAGGGTTGCCACATCTCCAACAACAGTTGGGGATATTGGGGTTAAGTTTATGTAATAGGGAGGCAGAGTGATTGTTAATAGATCTGGTTACCAAAAGTAGTTCATGTAGAATTATCAGACTGACACTGTTCTTTGGTATTTTCTTACCTCCCCCCCCCCCCCCGCTCCTTCCCCTTTTATATCAATGTTCTGTCTTGTCTTGGCTGATGTATAAATGTAAAGATGAGGTGAACTCTTCAGAGTTGAGTTCATCCGCTGTTGCCTATAAATTCTTTACCAAAACTGTAAAACTGTATTGCATTGATTTTAATTGTTTTCTGCTTTATTTTGTAATTCTGTCAATTTAACTTTGTAAATTCAATAAAAATTCAATTGTTAAAAAATGTAAAAAATATGAAAAATGTTTGACCGCTGTTGGTCCCACTATGTGGACCCCTACTAATCCTGAAAATGATGGACCAATATTCCCTTTACAGCACCACTATAGAGCTTTGTTTTCTTTATTGGGCCTCTGCAGTGGTGCTTTCAATGTAAGTCTCCTGCCCCCGGTCTGATACTCATCTTCTGACACCTTCATTCTTTTCCAGCATCGCTCCAGTCTGTCTCTGGCAAAAGGTGACCAGCTGTTCCAGTGTTTCATAGAGCGCGCCAGAGGTCACTTTCCAATACATGTCTATGAGAGCCATGATCTGGCCTTGTTCTGGCTCTCATAGAGATGCACTGAGCGCTTTTGACGTAACTTCTTACTTTCGGACAGTCATAATTTATGGGCACAAGATGGCGCCACAAGACTGGAGCGACAGCGGTAAAAGTTGACGCTGCTGGAAGGTGAGTATAGGAACGGAGGTAGGGGAGTATATTTAAAGCGCCACTCCATCGCTGAATAAAAAACAAAAAACGCTGAAGTGGTGCTGTAAATGAAGTGATGATTACACATGTACATTACCGCCCCCTTCACTGTCTAAGGAACTGCTGGGGAGAGACAAGTACAAGATCCACAGGGTTATAAACCTTTGTGCTGAACATTTACATTAATCATAATTTTAGCAGGACACCATTAGATGAGAACATGTGATTTACATCATTAGTTTGGCCATTTCACATATACAGTACATTAAAAATAAAGAAGAGTTTTCTCTGTCTTTACACCTAGATAACAAAGCAGCATTAGACATAACATATGCACAGCATTCACAATTGTACAGTTCCCTTGGTAATTAGGAATACATTATCTACCTGAGCCTCGCTGGTCTTCCTGCAAGTCTTCTTTCTTCTGGACTTGTTCAGGCTTCTTGATGGATCTTGCCAAGACCAGTCTTCTCTTCTTGGCTTTACTGCAGTCTTCTTCCTTCTTCATGTCCATGGCTTTCTGCCCGGATGAAATCCTTTGCCGTTTTCTTCCCTGGCTCACTTTGGGAGACTTTTCTTTGTCCCCCGATGAGCTGAAGACGGCTGCTCTCTTCTTGGCTCCCATCTTCCGATGTGCCTCTATCTCTTCCTCCTTCTTCAGGACAGATTGTTTGGGCTTCTTGACTGAAGACTTCCTCTCATCATCAGATGGGTCATAGGCAGATCTTCGTCTCTTTCCTCCTTCTGTCCTAAACTTCTTTTCTTTTGCATCCATATTATCGCTGTGCTCAGCAGACAACTCCTTCACCATCGCTGGTCACATCCAACTGTCACTCACTGACGATGTAAACATTCCAACTGCCCTGGCTGCACAGCAATACACCGGTCATGTGACCGGCAGCTGACCAATCATATTTATACTATGGATATACTTTAGATGAGATTTAATTATATAAAACTATGTCAGGTGTTCTGCAGAATACAAGGCACCACTATTACTTATAGCAGCAGATCTGCACCAACTGGCCATTTGTGTCTGCTACTACAGAACATCCTATGGGTGTAATCCATCAGATCTCAAAAAGATGAAAGATTTCCATTCCTGTATGTCCTATAGATATAAAGTATGTATTACTATTATATATGGGATATGGTAAACATGGGTTATTTGCGATGACCACTCTTCTTTGTAAATTGTTCTTGTTATTATAATTTCCAATTGGTTTAATCTTTCTTTGCATTTTCATTGAGCACAATTTATGATTTATGTCACTGATTATGGCAACAAGAAATCGGCAATGATGAACTGAATAATATATTAAATACTGGTATAACTATCAGGTCATATAATCCAGTTTGTACGGAAAACAGTGACAAAACCATTACAGAAAGCAGCACCTTTCAGTGTTTTCATCATTTTCAATCATTTTATTGAATTTCTTCTACTTTAAGTAAATATTAAAGATTGTTCTTTCTAATATAATTAACAGATGTTATTGGTAATACATACATTATATATGCTATTGTGTTTTCCTGGTTTCCAGTTGAGCATTTTCCAAGTCAGCCATCCTCCATTCATCTACTCCTGGGTGCAGTGTTGGATTAACCCTTTAGGTCTCCGTCAGCGACTCAGGTTACTACATCTGATCCCTTCTGCTCAAGACATAATATTTATCCATGAAACCAACTTATAGTTCCTATTGCTTATATCACTGAGTAATATTCGTGTTGATTTACATTGAAAACACAATAAAAAAGGATTAAAAAAGTAACTTATGTATCCTGTGTTGTTTCCATACAGTTCTAAGGACCAAAATTTAAAGGGATTTTTTAAATATACAGTTAGGTCCATATATATTTGGACACTGACACAATTTTTTTTTACCTGTTTCCTGAAACATATTCAAGTTACAGTTATATAATGGACATGGTCATAAAGTCCTGACGTTTAGCTTTTATTTGAGTCAAGAAAGGAAAAAGATACTGCATATATCGGGAAGCACACCCTAAAATCGTGTAAATAAATAGGATTTTATTGAATTGCAAAAGGGATTTAAAACACAATTAAAAACATACAACCCACACCTGGGTATCTCCATAAATCACAATAGTATACAGGGAATGTGCACTGCAGTCAACCAATTGTGCAAAACAACGTAAATCGCAACATCCCAATAATAATGTGGTACTGTTGAAGTAAGGGTCACCAATTCATCTATTGTATCAGGCCATAGTATGTTTCCCTAAAGTGAGGAGTCAACACACATCTCCATTATAGGAGAGAGCTGATGAAAAAGATAGCCCTAGGCACATACTATACAGACCGATGGTAGACCCAGCTGAATATAGCAACTTCAAACAGTGGAGACCCTGGCATACGCCCCACGCGTACAGATAGTGGTACACAATTCAATCCCCAATCCTCTTATATAGCATATAAACATAATTACATGTGACCAATAATCACCTGTGTGCTCTGGTCCGGACCAGTTGGAGCAAATAGTGCTCCATGTGTGCATACCGCCGGCCATGGTAACTCCAGCCCATGGTAGACGCTGCGCAGGTATCTATTCAGCAAAATCAAGTTCCGGCATATACGAGGAGATCTCGTGAGCCGTGCATGCGCTCCTACCCGTCACGGAGTCAGCGTCAATAGTCGTTATGGAGACAGGGTGAGTGAAGGGGGAGGAGGAGGGCCATAGAGCGCGCATGCGTAGTACAGTGAAAGGTCATAGCATCTATGCCTGTCAGAATAAAGAGGGCGACCTACGCCCATGCATTGACTACCAGGGATTGAACCAAATCACCGTGAAAAATAAATACCCCCTGCCGCTCATCCCCGAATTGTTTGATCGGCTTAGAGGAGCTCGTGTGTTTACCAAGTTGGATCTTCGGGGTGCCTACAACCTGGTCCGCATTCGCTCTGGGGACGAATGGAAGACCGCATTCAATACTCGTGATGGGCACTATGAATACTGTGTGATGCCCTTCGGCCTGTGTAACGCACCAGTAGTCTTTCAAGAATTGGTGAACGATGTGTTCCGGGACCTTCTCTACGTCTGTGTGGTGGTGTATCTTGATGATATCCTGGTCTTCTCTCCGGACCTCCAGACCCACAGAGAGAACGTGCAGCTGGTACTACAAAGACTGAGAGAGAATAGTCTGTACGCCAAGTACGAGAAGTGTGTCTTCGAGCAGTCTTCTCTTCCCTTCCTGGGTTACGTAATCTCCGATACCGGCCTGCAGATGGACCCGGAGAAGGTCTCTTCCATTCTCAACTGGCCCCCTCCTTCCGGACTGAAGGCAATCCAATGGTTTCTTGGATTTGCAAACTATTACCGTCAGTTCATCCCTCACTTCTCTGCCCTGACTGCGCCTCTCTCCGCCTTGACCAAGAAGGGGGCTAATCCAAAGGACTGGTCACCTGCGGCCGACGCCGCGTTTGGCTCCCTGAAACAGGCATTTGCTTCCTCTCCTGTGCTCCACCGTCCTGAGTTAAACCGACAGTTCACCTTGGAGGTGGATGCCTCCTCCTCGGGAGCCGGAGCAGTGCTCATGCAGAAGTCCTCCTCCGGGAAGATGGTTACTTGCGGTTTCTACTCCAAGAGCTTCTCAGCGCCTGAACGCAACTACACCATCGGTGATCGAGAGCTATTAGCAGTCAAACTGGCTCTGGAGGAATGGCGCTGCCTTCTGGAAGGAGCAGTGTACCCCGTGATCATTTACACGGACCACAAGAACCTGGAATACCTGCGGTCCGCTCAGCGACTGAACCCACAGCAAGCCAGGTGGTCCTTGTTCTTTGCCAGGTTCGATTTTCAGCTCCATTTTCGACCCGCGGACAAGAATGTGCGAGCAGATGCCTTGTCCAGGTCATTCATGCCCATGGAACAGGAGGAGGAGACATCCCAGCCCATCATCTGCCCAAGCAAAATCATTTCGGTGGCCCCTGTCACCCTGGCCCAGATACCGCCCGGGAAGACCTATGTCTCTGAGACTGACAGGCAAAAAGTGTTGCACTGGAGCCATGCCTCGAAAATAGCCGGCCATGCTGGTCAGAAGAAAACATGGAGTACAATTGTGCGTCACTACTGGTGGCCATCCCTTCGCACGGACGTCGCGTCTTTTGTCTCAGCCTGCTCCTCTTGTGCCAGGAACAAGACGCCCAAACACCTGCCATATGGTCGTCTTCTGCCTCTGCCTATACCCTCTGTTCCGTGGCAACACATTGCAATGGACTTTATTACAGACTTGCCCCTGTCCTCCGGACACACAGTCATATGGGTCGTGGTGGATCGGTTCTCCACAATGGCTCATTTCGTCCCTATGGCTGGACTGCCCTCTGCCCAGGAACTCGCTGACGCCTACATACAGCACATCTTCCAGTTGCATGGCTTTCCCTCACATTGTGTCCGACAGAGGAACTCAGTTTACCTCCCGCTTCTGGAGGGCTCTCTGCAAACATCTGGGAGTGACTCTGGACTTTTCTTCAGCCTACCATCCTCAGTCGAATGGCCAAGTGGAACGAGTCAATCAGATCTTGACCTCCTTCTTACGTCACTACGTTAACGCCCATCACGACGACTGGTCCACGCTTCTTCCTTGGGCTGAATTCTCCCATAACCACCACGTCAGTGAGTCCTCCTCCAGCTCTCCCTTCCATGTCATTTACGGACTTCAGCCTTCCATCCCTTTACCTGTATCCTCTTCCTCGGATGTCCCTGCTGCTGATGCTGTAGTCCGTGACTTTACAACAATTTGGGACTCTGTCAAGACGTCCCTTGGACGTGCTTCTCTGCGGATGAAGAGACACACAGACAAGAGGCGTCTGGATCCTCCGTGTTTCTCTCCTGGAGATCTGGTCTAGCTTGCTTCCAAGTACGTCCGATTGAAGCTACCATCATACAAGCTGGGCCCTCGCTACATCGGGCCGTTTAAAGTCCTCAGCAAAATAAATGAGGTCTCCTACAAGCTGCAGCTCCCGGCCACGATGAGAATACCCAACTCCTTCCCCGTCTCCCTGCTCAAGCCGGTTGTCCTTGGTCCCTTCTCCGCTGCTGCCAGTTCTGCTCCTCCTCCTATTGCTGATGATGACATCTATGCGGTAAGGGATATCGTGGCCATGAAAACCGTACGGGGCCGACAGTTCTTCCTGGTGGACTGGGCTGGGTATGGCCCTGAGGATAGGTCCTGGGAACCCCGGGAGAATGTGGGTACTCCCCTGATACGTGCCTTCCTGTCCCGCTTGTGGGGAGGGGGGCGTGGGGGAGGGTGGACTGTCACGCTCCCCGGCTCCCCTGTCACGCTCTCCGGCTCCCCTGCCACGCTCCCCAGCTCCCCTGCCATGCTCCCCGGCTCCCCTGCCGCGCTCCCCGGCTCCTCTGCCAGGCGTCCCCCGCTCCACAGCCTCCATGCCCCATCACCTGCGGTCCCCAGGCAGCCCGGTTCCCGCTCCCGGCGCCCGTCGGCAACTCTGCTCCAGCCCGGCACTCCTGCCTCCTGTTCACCGCTCCCTGCTCTGGCTTCTGGCACCCGGGCCTCGGGCATGCGCATTAGGGCGCGCGCGCGGTCATTGACCCTCTCTTAAAGGGCCAGTGTCCTCCAACAGGATATTGAAGAATCAGGTACAGGGTATATAGGGGGACCCTTTCCAAGTGGGCGGGGCCTGTTCTTCGTGTTTTGCTAAGCTAGGAGTCAGGTCTCCTTGTGTCTTGTGGTATACTTACCTATCTCTCTCGTAGAGCCGCTCCTGCCTCGCCAACCGGTCCTGACGATACCCGAACCCCGAACGGTGACGGTCTGCCATCCCGTCAGTTCATACCGTCTCCGATCCTGTGGTGACCCGTCTTCTCGCTCCGTTGGTTCCGGACTCTGCCTGACATCATCTCGGCCTCCGAACCTGAGCTCAGTCACCCGGACTACCTTCTGAGACTCCATGGTCCCAGGGACTTCTACACTCCACTCCTCTGAACGGACTCTCCTGCTACCCGTAGTGCTCCGGCTACCGGGCACCTTGCCTTCGGTGAGATGTTCAGCCCAGTGAATCAACCTCCTGGGTCTGCCCGTCCACCTGACCCTAACAGTTAATAACACAGGTTTCCAAGGGTAAAAACTTTTGAAAGATGTGATTTTTTCATACTTTCGATCATTGGACTCAGTAAAAATATTGAAATAATATCATCACGTACAGTTTTTTCACAAACACTGATTCTTTAGGTTTCCAAAAGGTTAGAATTCTGAAAAGATTCCCTCCATACTTTGCTGATGGAAAATGTAACATTAAGTACAATGTGAGCGAGTGGAGACACGTTATTGTTTCATCCAAAAAGTCTGAAAGCTGTGCTACTGCTCAATGGCAGTAAGTATTCTTCAGTGTGTGTAGGGCATGTGTCGCGGGCGGAGGGGCCACGCACGCTACGCTCGGGTTCAGGGACTTCTGCTGCTGCTGCTCAGTGGCTCAAGCGGATGGCCAGACCCGGGGACTTGAGCAGCGCTCCTCGCCCACGAGTGAAAAGGGGGTGGTTTGTTTGGGGAGATAGTTCGTGATGCCACCCACGGGTCGTGGTGATAATGGGCACCACCACTGCTGGTGACAGGGATCCCGGGAGCGATGGCAGGGAGCAGCTAGGATGTTGGTTCCCCCTCCGTGGGTAGGGGTTAGTGATCCCGGGGCTCGGTGGCGGTACGGGGAGGCTGGATGGCCGGGGTGCAGGGTTGCAGGGGCAGCGCGACGCGGTGCCGGATGGCACTGTTGTACTCACTCAGGCACAGTTTCACAGAGTCTCTGGTAAACCAAACGGCTGGATGGACGGGTCCCGCAGCCGGCTGCAGTGTCTTTGCTCTCCCCGGACAGGTTGATGGTGGCTGTCTTTCCCTGCACCTTCGTAGAATGTATTGACTCCGATGGTTTCCCAACGGTAGTCCGCTCGCCGGCATATATGTACCGAGGGAGCCTGTTTGCCCGCAGGCGCTGGCCCTTGGATCTCTAGCCTATGGTGGTGGCTTTTTATCCTCACGGTGTGGACGGTTGCCTTCTGTCAGGTCTTGGGTGTTAGGGAACCCCTGGGGTTCCGGTCACTCTCGGATTTGACCGTTGTCGGCGGCTCCTAGCCTGGTCAGGGTCCAATGGCCCTGCCTTTGTGCTTGGTACAGATCCACTCCCCGGTTCGGTACCGGCGGGCCACCGCCCGTCCCCGGTCCTACGGTTCAGCTGACTTGTACCACCTCCTGCAGACGGCCACCACCGTCTGCCGACCTTGCTGACAGTGCCTGGGCTCCTACCCAGACACTAACAGTTTCTGTCCTCTCACTTTCCACTACAAACCTAAACTAACTGCTTTTTCCCGCCTCCAGGCCTGTGAACTCCTCGGTGGGTGGGGCCAACCGCCTGGCTCTGCCCCACCTGGTGTGGACATCAGACCCTGGAGGAGGCAACAAGGATTTTGCGTGACTGATGTAGACTATCCAGGGGAGGGGGTGTGTGTGATGTTGTGTTTGTGACTACCTGGCTAGTCCAGGGCGTCACACATGCTATGCACTTGGAAGAAAGGTGTGAGAATTTAGACTTTATTCTCAAGAAACTTAACTACAAGGAGCATGGATGGTCAATATGTGGTGGTCTAAAAATGTTCTCGTTGCTTCTTGGGCAGCAAGGAGGATATATTAAATACCCATGCTGTTCTGCCTCATGGCAGCCTGCTAATAGTCATTCATGGCAATTTCTGTTACAACCCCTAGAGGTCGTTGTTATTCTTTTGAATTGCTGAGTTTCCCTTTAAGCTAAATGTATTCTGGGTAAGGAATGCCTCCCTGAGCTGAGAAGAAGCCTGCAGCCATTTTCTCTTTGGATTTGTCAGGAAAGGACATGCCGACTTACCTCTTTGTACATTCACCCCTCCCTAGTGTAATCCGGTGAGCAAAGCAAATTACATGTGTTAGTGATAGAATCCTAGATGGAAGAGTGTAGTAAATGCATTGTACATTGTACTTCTACACCTTTAGTGTCATCCCTGTCTTGTTTGTCTAGATAAGATTTCTATGTATTGCAGATGCAGTGACCTTTCACCTACATTCTCGTAAGAACTGCATCTCATGTACTGTTATGCTATGTTAACTCTGTATTAACACTGTACTGACTGTAATCATTTTCTTGTTATAGTTTTTACCCGTATAAAACAGTATCTTGGATATACCGTATTCTGTATTCAACTGCATCTTGGATATTCCTATATTCACTGTATATTCCACGTATACTGCAATCAAGTTCACGTTACCAGCTAATAAATCAAGGCTATTGAACTCCACAGTCTGTTTATTTCAAATGTGAACTAGGGTTTAGCTGTATGCTAGAGATTCACAGCGCTACGTAAAAGAAGGCAGAACAGTAAAAACGGACACTGACCGCAGGCGGTAGTTGAATAGACTGCATGGGACCGCTATCACCCACACTGCACCGCATATGGGTACTACAGCAGCTGCCATACAGCCACAGGGATCAAGACCGCAGTCCTCCCCAGCAAGCACGACACCTTTCCCGCCACGCGGAACCCGTTCACGTATAGACCCAGCTTTTCTGCCCAAGTTATCATCAATCCACAGCTGAGTGCATAATGTCTGCATCCCGAGCACCCTCAGTCAGGACAAGGTCCCGAGCAAGCAGCTCTAACAAGTCTTCAGTGAAAGAGTTCGCTGCTCTCGCTCGTGCAGAAGCTGAGGCTGCAAAAGTAAAATCCACCTTCGCTGCACAAGAGATGCAACTAAAGCCAAGACAAGCAGACCGAGATGCAGAAAGTGCACGCCTGGAAGCAGAAAGTGCACGCCTGTAAGCAGACAGAACACGCTTGCTAGCTGAACAAAAAGCTGAAAAAGCACGCCTGCAGGCCTCTCTAGACAAACTTATTGCAGAAAAGGAGGCAGCAGCGGCAATAGCCAAAGCAGAGTTCCTGGAGGCCGTGGAGTATTCTGAATCCAAGGAACGCAGCAACGTACTTGGACCAGACGTAGAGCAACAAGATCCAACCCAACACGTCTCAGAATATGTCCACCAGCATCCCGGAACGGATAACAACCCTGATCCACGACATCGATCAGCTTATATCGACTACCAGAGACTTCATCCCGAACTGCAGTACTGTAAGCAAGAAAGTATGCAGCAGGTCGACGTCGACTACAACTACAGTTCTACAGAACAGAAGGTATCACCTGTATCCCGAATTAGAGGGACACCCTTTGCTTCAGAATGGTATTATACAGACTACCCTGAGACTGAAGTCCCTAAAAGGTACATTAGACATGACTCTAACACACCAGCTCGCGCCAGCACCAACCAAGCTACCATGGACTTTGCAAAGTTCTTTGCTCGCCGAGAACTGGTTACCAAGGGACTTGTAAAGTTCACTGACAAAACTGAGAACTATAGGTCATGGCGAGCCTCATTCCAGAACACCATACAGGGTCTGGACCTTTCTTGTAGCGAGGAGTTAGATCTCCTAGTAAAGTGGCTTGGGAATGAGTCGGCTGAGCACGCCAAACGACTAAGAGACATTAATATAAAGCATCCAGCCCCAGGCCTGCATAAGGTGTGGGAAAGACTTGATGAATGCTATGGGTCCATAGAAGCCATTGAAAATGCTTTATACCAAAGAATTGATGGTTTTCCTAAGATAGGGCCTAAAGGTTATCAAAAACTTAAGAGAACTGAGTGATTTGTTGATAGAGTTACAGGTTGCCCAGGAGGAAGGAAATTTGCCCAGACTGGCTTTCCTGGACATTGCCAGGGGAGTTAGGCTAGGTTCGCACACTGCGTCTTATTGACGCTGCATTTTTGTGCGTTTTTGGCCGCTAAAAACGCACAAAAACGCACCTGCGTCGAAAAAACGCATAAAAAAACGCATGCGTTTTGGCCGCGATTTGGTGCGTTTTTGGCTGCGTTTTGCTGCGTTTTTGATCTCTGCATTTTGCTGCGTTTTTTATCAGTGAACAAAAAAAAAAGGTCTGATGTAATTTCCTTCTTCAATGTGTTCTTCATTCTCCACTAGTGTATGCAGAAGATCAGACAGCTGCAGAACTACAAGGCTCAGCATGCTCCATCCAGGACTGAATGCTTGAGGGAGAGTCAGGGGGAGCAGACCTACAAGGCTCAGCATCCTCCATCCAATAGTGTATGCAGGAGAGCAGACAGCAGCTGTCGAACTACAAGGCTCAGCATCCTCCTTCCAGGACTGTATGCAGGATTTCTTTGCCCCCCCCAAACAAAAAAAATGACGTGGGCTTCGCCATATTTTTGTATGCTAGCCGGGTACAGCAGGCAGGTACGGGCTGCCCCCAACCCCCAGCTGCCTATTTGTACCCGGCTGGGAACCAAAAATATAGGGAAGCCCTTTTTTTTTAAATTATTTCATGAATTTCATGAAATAATTTAAAAAAAAAATGACGTGAGCTTCGCCCAATTTTTGAGTCCAGCCGGGTACAACTAGGCAGCTGGGGATTGGAATCCACAGTGCAGGGTGCCCATTCTTTCTGGGCACCCCCGCTGTGAATTGCAGTCCTGCAGCCACCCCAGAAAATGGCGCTTTCATAGAAGCGCCATCTTCTGGCGCTGTATCCAACTCTTCCAGCTGCCCTGATGCCGGGTGGCTCGCTGGGTAATAATGGGGTTAGGGCTAGCTGTATAGCTGACCCTAAGCCCGAAATTCATGGTGTCACGCCAATATTAGACATGGCCACCATGAATTTCTAGTAAAGATAAAAAAAAAACACAACACACAGAAAAATATTTTTATTAGAAATAAAACACAACACAATTAGTGACTCCATCTTTATTGAAATAAAAAAAAACCCTGTGATACCAATGTGATATGACTGAAAGAATGTGTGATTAGATAGGAATCATAAAAGATAGGAGTGATCCCAGATATTATTTGACCTATCAATAATTCAGTATCAAAGAGATGTCCTTTGGAGGGCCAATATGATGACCAAAGAATACATGTCTTGAAGCGGTTTTCAAGATAAAGGAAGTAACATTCACAGTTCCACTTGCCGGAAACTTGTAGTTAGCTTAAAGACAGGTTTAAGGAAGCTTGCATATGAAATTTACGGCTCATTGCAATATTTCACTAACACAATGGTCAACTGTGGTCGGCCAGTTGACCACTGGCTAAATGTGCAGGAAATGTGCAGGAAGCTACTGGTGCCCACAGCAGCTTGTGGTCAAGTTACATGAACATGACTCAGCTGTCATATGCTGGTGACCATTTAAACCCAACCTACAAAGTTTTCCTATAAAAAATACACCGAACTCGCTTAATGTTAGGGAAATACCTTCCAGGACATTGAAGTGTACGTACGCACTGTTCCTGTGATGCCATGCCAAGATGCCATGTTGATTCCTTATCATTAACTCGAGTTCCCTCCGATGTGAAAGGATTGCTACAACATAATGGTAATGTTGATGCATATTTCTGTTATTGTATAAGTTTCTATGACTATAGTTCTTATGCCTATGTACCATTGATTATATTCATGTGCTATTAAAATAAATAGTATCTTGCTATAAAGAATATTAGTATTCGTGCCTGATTAGGATATCAGTGAGCGCTTCGTAAGTACGGGCTTTCAGCCGCCCTTTTTAGTAGAATTTAGCAAGACACCCCCTCCGCAGTAATCCTGGGTCAGGGTCCCGCGCCGTCCAATCCGGATCCAATATCATCTGATCGGTTTGCTGGAAGGCAAAGCGATCAGATGATGTGTCAGGATCAAGTGCCTGAATCCCATCACACATCAGCTGATTGTATAAAAGCCGATTATACAATCAGCTGATGCATCGGTGCAAAAAAAAAAAAAAATATACTCACTTATGTGCTGATTACCGGCAGCTCCTGCAGCGATGGGGCGGGAGTCTGATCCCGTCCGATCGCTGCAGCAGCTGCCGGTAATCAGGGATGAAGTCTCCTGACGCATCCGCTGATACCGGCCGGGCGCCCGCATCACCGCGATACTTACGATCAGCTGATGCGTCAGGTGACTGCATCAGGTGATCCATCGCCAGGTCCTGCATCCATCGGAGGTTTCCCGGCCGTCTGCACACAGCCGGACCGGGGGTGGCGATACCGTGAGAGGAGATGGGAGCGGGCATGGCACCGGGAGTCTGCAGACAGGTGAGTATAACTTTTTTTTTTCTACTGTTAACTTTTGTTTTCGCAGCCGCTTCCACCTCCTGCCTGTACATGGCGCCGCACGGCAGCAGACATGCACAGGACGGGAGGTGGACGCAGCGGTGACGGTACCGGGAGGATTCACGCTTCTGTATATACTGACAGAAGGAATCCTCTTCCTGTACACGTCACTTTACTACCCACCTCCTGCGTTTATAGCTGCGTTTTTGGTCTTAGAAACGCACCAAAACGCAGCTATTTGCGTTTCTCATTGCGTCTTTCAACATCCCATTGAACGCAATGGATGAAAAGCGCAGTGAAAAACGCGGGAATAATTGACATGCTGCGTTTTTGTGGCACCACAAAAACGCAGCTGAAAAAAAACAGATGTGTGCGGACAGCAAAAATGAAAACTCATAGACTTTGCTGGGGAAGCAAAGTCATGCAGTTTTGAGGCCAAAAACGCACCCGAAAAATGCGCAAAAACGCCGCGAAAAACGCACTGTGCGCACATAGCCTTAATCTGATAGTGCAGAAACTTCCTTACAACCTACAAGAAAAGTGGATCACATGTGGTTCACGGTACAAACAAATTCATAATGTGCCTTTTCCTCCTTTCACTGTATTTGTAAATTTTGTTGTTCAACAAGCTAAAGTCAGAAATGACCCCAGTTTTGACTTCACCCTTTCGTGTCCCACTACCCCCGGTGTCAAACTCAGTGGGACACCCGTGACAGTCCATAAAACTAACATTGTTTCCACAGGACCCTCTCAACATGCTAGTAAGCTACCTCCAGAAGAGAACAGACCTCAAGATGTCAGCAAGCAGTGTCCGCTACACAAGAAACCGCATCCGCTACTAAAATGCAGAGCCTTAAGGGAGAAGTCTTTAGAGGATCGCAAAGGTTTCCTCAAGGAAAACAACATCTGCTTCAAATGCTGTGCTACAACATCACACCTCGCCAGGAATTGTGAAGCTAGCGTGAAATGTGCAGAATGCAGCAGCACGGATCAGAATACAGCCTTACACCCTGGACCACCCCCACGAGTGTTGTCACAAGCAGATGAGCACAATGCCAAGAAGAAGGATACTGACGTGGACTCCCCTGAGGTCACCTCTCAATGTACCGAGATCTGCGGAGGACCCGTAGGAGGAAGATCCTGTTCAAAAATCTGTCTTGTCCGAGTCTACCCAGCAAGCCATAGGGACAAAGCGATCAAGATATATGCAATCCTGGATGACCAGAGCAACAGATCTCTAGGCAAATCCATTTTCTTCAACAACTTCAGCATTGTAGGCCCCGGTTCTCCCTACTCCTTGAAGACATGCGCAGGTACTGTCGAGACGGCGGGGTGGAAAGCAACCGGATACAAAGTGGAGTCTGTAGATGGCCAGATCTGTCTATCATTACCGACCATACTGGAGTGCAATCAGATTCCCGACAGCAGGTCTGAGATTCCTACACCGGAGGTAGCTGCTCCTCACCCCCATCTGAAGCATATAGCTCACCTGATACCTGAGTTGGACCCAGAAGCCCCAATAGCTTTACTCATGGGAAGAGATATACTACGAGTTCACAAGACTAGAGAATACATCAACAGCTTCCAAAACGCTCCATATGCACAGAAGCTCGATCTTGGATGGGTCATTATAGGAGACGTCTGTCTAGGAGGAGCACACAAGCCGACCTCAGTCAACAGTATGCTCACCAATACATTAGAAAATGGACGCCCGTCTCTCTTACAGCCATGTCAGAATAGTCTGCTGGTAAAGGAGTTACCATGCAGCACACCTCTGCCTTGCCCTTTCACAGTTCCTTCCAACGAAGAGGTTCTTCTGGTATCGCGACAACGACCCCGATAAAGACATTGCAGAGTACTGGAAGAGGGTACACATCTTCGTGAACAGTCCTTACCCAGCAGTTGCTATCTACGGCCTCCGAAATTCCACCAAAGCGGGTGAAGAAAAGTATTGGTCAGATGTCAGATCCTTCGTAGAAAAAGACTTCTATGTAGACGACTGCCTGAAGTCCACACCAACAACTGAGGCTGCAATCAGTCTGCTAAAAAGGGCTCAAGAAATGCTTGTTCTGTCTAACCTGAGGTTGCATAAAATTGCCTCCAACAGCCGAGAATTGATGGAAGCCTTTCCCTCTCAAGACTATTCCAATGATCTAAAGGACTTAGACCTAAGCATTGACTCCCTTCCTATGCAGCGGAGCCTACGATTGCTTTGGGATTTGAAGACGGATGCCTTCACCTTTCAGATCAACAAAGACGAGAAACCCTTCACGCGCAGAGGAGTTCTTTCTTTTGTGAATAGCTTGTACGACCCATTGGGATTCGTTGCTCCAGTAACCATTCAAGGCAAGATGATGCTAAGGGACTTCACCCAAGAGACATCTGATTGGGATGACCCACTTTCAGCAGAAAAAGCAGATCTGTGGACTGAGTGGAGGAAGTCTCTCGAAGCCATGACCGACCTTCATGTAAAACGACCGTATGCTCCTGTGCCATCCACGGAAGTCAAAACACAAAAACTTTGTGTCTTCTGTGATGCATCAGTCAAAGTGATCGCAGCAGTAGCGTACCTCAAAACCACAGATGCGAATGAACAGAGCCACATAGGTTTCGTTATGAGCCGGGCAAAACTGGCGCCACTCCGTGAACACACGATACCCAGACTTGAGCTCTGCGCTGCCGTCCTCGCGGTTGAATTGGCCGAACTTATCTCATATGGGATGAGTCTGGAGATCAAAGACGTCAAATTTTATACAGACAGCAAAGTGGTACTTGGGTATATCTGCAATGAATCGCAACGCTTCTATGTCTACGTCAGCAACCGGATACTAAGGATAAGAAGATCCACTTGCCCTAGTCAATGGCACTACGTGTCTACCCATCACAATCCTGCAGACCACACGACTAGATCTGTTGAACCAAGTCATCTGAGAGACACTTCATGGTTCACAGGTCCTGCCTTCTTGCACCGTTCGATGCCTGACATCAGAGAGTCTGATACATTTGAGCTAGTGGACCCAGATGACGATGAAGAGCTTCGTCCTCAAGTGTCTGTTCTACATACAGTGACATCAAGTAATCACCTCAAATCTCATCGATTCAGCAGGTTCTCGACTTGGAAGTCACTCGTTCGAGCCATCGCTTTTCTACTTCATGTAGTTCTTTCCTACAAGATAACATTACCTACAAGTCAGAGACTTTGTAGAGGATGGCATCACTGCAAGCATGCATTCATCGCTTCTAATCTGGAAATAGCTAAGATCGTAATACTCCGCGTTATACAAAATGAGACCTACACCAGAGAAATAGACAACCTCAATAAGGGACAACCCATTCCCAGAGACAGTGTCCTGAAGAAGCTCGATCCATTCGCTGACCAAGACGGACTGCTGAGAATAGGTGGTCGCCTTCAAGAAGCTGAGGTAGAAGTTTCAGAGAAACACCCGATAATAATCCCTGGACTTCACCACATAACCACCCTGCTTATTCAGCATCATCATGTCTTAGTGAAACATCAAGGTTATCTATTTACTGAAGGGAATCTACGAGCAGCCAGACTATGGATAGTCGGAGCGAAAAGAAATGTGAGCAAGCTCATCTTCAACTGCGTTACGTGTCGCAAATTTCGTGGCATGTTCCAAAATCAGAAGATGGCCAATCTGCCACCCGACAGACTTAGTACCGAACCTCCCTTCACCAATGTCGGGCTAGGTGTGTTCGGCCCTTGGTGTGTGGCCACACGACGCACTAGGAAGATCCATGCTGAAGGAAAGTGCTGGGCAGTTCTATTCACTTGCCTATCCATCAGAGCTGTCCATATCGAAGTAATCGAATCTATGGACACTTCAAGCTTCATAAATGCTCTTCGACGCTTCATCGCGATCTGAGGCCCTGTGAAGCATATTCGTTCTGATAGAGGCACAAATTTTGTTGGAGCGGCAAGAGAACTCCAAATCCCTTCTAACCTAGATATGGTTAATGTAGAAAGGTACCTAGGCGAGCAAGGGTGCACCTGGACTTTCAATCCGCCACATTCCTCACACATGGGAGGAGCCTGGGAAAGAATGATAGGGGTAGCACGCAAAATACTGTCTTGCTAAATTCTACTAAAAAGGGGGCTGAAAGCCCGTACTTACGAAGCGCTCACTGATATCCTAATCAGGCACGAATACTAAGATTCTTTATAGCAAGATACTATTTATTTTAATAGCACATGAATAGTCAATGGTACATAGGCATTAGAACTATTTTTTAGTCATAGAATCTTATAGAATAACAGAAATATGCATCGACATTACCATTTGTTGTAGCAATCCTTCTCTTCGGAGGGACTCGATTTAATGAGTAGGAAACAACATGGCATCTTGCATCACAGGAGCAGTGCGTACACTTCAATGTCCTGGAAGGTTTCCCTAACATTAAGCGAGTCCGGTGTATTTTTATAGGAAAATTTGTAGTCGTGTGCAAATGCAGTATTGCAATTGTGAATGGTTAATTGGTGACCAGCATGTGACAGCTGAGTCATGTTCATGTAACTTGACCACAAGCTGCTGTGGGCACCAGCAGCTTCCTGCACATTTCCTGCACATTTAGCCAGTTGACAACTGGTAGACCACAGTTTCCTGGAGATATTGCAAGGAGACGTGAATTTTACAGGCCAGCTTCCTTGCAACTGTTGTCAAATAACCATAAATTTCCTGACTGTGGAACTGTAAATGTTACTTCCTCATTATCGTGGTTTTACTTAAGATCTGTTTGACATGTATTCTTTGGTCATAGTGAAATTGGTTATCCAGAGGACATCTCTCTTTGATACTGAATTATTGATAGGTCAAATAATATCTGGGATCACTCCTATCTTTTAATTATGATCCCTTTCTAATCACATTCATTCTTCAGTCATATCACATTGGTATCACAAATACTAGATTCCGTCTTCTTACAAGCAAATACCAGACTTACACACGAAAGTTTGACTATATTCCTGGCCGAGGTCTCAGCTATTATGAATGCAAGACCGCTGACAACTCTTCCTGGTGATTCTGGAGACCCGACCATCCTTACTCCCGCTATGCTACTCACGCAGAAGACTTGTGTTCCAAATGCTCCACCTGGAGAATTTAACGACAAGGACCTCTATAGACAACAATGGAGGCAAGTGCAAAATGTAGCCAATGTCTTTTGGGACAGATGGAAAAGGCAGTACCTCTCCACTCTGCAAACCAGGACAAAGTGGCAGAAAGACCCCCCAAACCTCAAACCTGGCGATGTTGTACTTGTGAAAGACAGTCAAACACATTGGAATGAGTGGCCACTCGGCCTAGTCACCAAACCTTTTCCCAGCAAGGATGGGAAAGTACGTAAGGTAGAGGTCAGAGTGTGCAAGCTTGGGGAGAACAAACTGTTCCTCAGGCCTGTAACCGAACTTGTGTTACTGATTTCCCCAAAAGAACCAAATAGTGGCATCCGTTGACGCCAAGCGGGGAGTGTTCTGCCTCATGGCAGCCTGCTAATAGTCATTCATTGCAATTTCTGTTACAAACCCTAGAGGTCGTCGTTATTCTTTTGAATTGCTGAGTTTCCCTTTAAGCTAAATGTATTCTGGGTAAGGAATGCCTCCCGGAGCTGAGAAGAAGCCTGCAGCCATTTTCTCTTTGGATTTGTCAGGAAAGGACATGCCGACTTACCTCTCTGTACATTCACCCCTGCCTAGTGTAATCCGGTCAGCAAAGCAAATTAATGTAGAATATCTGGAATATGGGATTCAGTTTTGGGCACCACATTTTAAAAAGGACATTCAGAAGTAGAGATGAGCGAACCGGCCGTGGTTCGGCTCGAGTTCAGTTTGCCGAACGGAGGTCTCGTTCGAGTTCGGTTCGTCGAACGTTCGACGAACCGAACTCGAACCAATAGGCTATAATGGGAGGCAATCACAAACACATAAAAATGCATGATAAATGTACACAAACAGTTAATAAACATTGCCATAACACTTACCGGTCCCCGCGATCCCTCCTGCACTCTGTCTCCTGCCGCTATTCCATCCGATGATCGCTGAATCCTCCCGGTGACCAGCACTGCCAGCAGTGATGCAGGACCTATCGTGACGTCAAAATAGCCATGTGACCAGTCACGTGGCTATTATCTCATTGGCTACAGACTGGTCACATGACTATGACGCGTCATGTAGGACCTGCGAGTGCATCTCTCCGGTACACGGTGCACATTTGTGTATCACCGTGTACCGGCGACATGCTCTAGCACACGGTCAACTCCCCGTTCCGTTAGGAACCGGCTGACACAGCCGGTCATTAACGGAGATCACCGTTGTCATAGCAACGCAGTTAGCGGTGACGTCACCGCTAACCGCGGCTCCGGGAGCACCGTTGCTATGCTAACGCGTCTGTCAGCGTTACCGCTGTTACCGCTAGCAGCACTGATCTCTCACGGAGTGAAGGCTGCATGCTGCTTCCCGTGCAGCTTTCACGGAGTGAAAGCTCCACGGGAAGCAGCGTCTTCCCCCATGCAGCAGTGATGTAGCAGAGCTGCATTTGTTGAACGAGAAAGACAGAAGACCATGGATCGTGGAGGGCTGACAGGGGGTAATAAAGATGGAGTCTCTAATGTGTCTGTGTATTTATTTCTATTAAAGTATTTTTTCTCTGTGTGGTGTCTTTTTTTTAACCCTTTATTGGAGATTCTTAATGGCCGGGTCAAACGTGCCTGACATTAAGAATCTCTGGCTTAATACTGGCTAGTAAAACAAAGCCAGAATTAACTCATGATTACCCAACAAGCCACCCGGCTCCAGGGCTGTTGGAAGAGTTGGATACAGCGCCAGATGATGGCGCTTCTATGAGAGCGCCATTTTCTGGGACGGCTGCGGACTGAAATTCGCAGCAGAAGCACCCAGAAACCTTGGGCTAACCTGTGCTGCGGATTCCAATGCCCAGCTGCCTAGTTGTACCTGGCTGGACACAAAAATGGGGCGAAGCCCACGTCATTTGTTTTTTAATTATTTCATGAAATAAGTGAAATAATTAAAAAAAACGGGCTTCCCTATATTTTTGGTTCCCAGCCGGGTACAAATAGGCAACTGGGGGTTGGAGGCAGCCCGTGGCTGCCTGCTGTACCTGGCTAGCATACAAAAATATGGCGAAGCCCACGTCATTTTTTAGGTGGGAAAAAAACTTCTGCATACAGTCCTGGATGGAGTATGCTGAGCCTTGTAGTTCTGCAGCTGCTGTCTGCTCTTCTCCATACAGACAGACAGCAGCTGCAGAACTACAAGGCTCAGCAAACTCCATCCAGGACTGTATGCAGAAGTTTTTTGCCCCGTGAAAAAATTATGTTGGCTTCGCCATATTTTTGTATGCTAGCCAGGTACAGCAGGCAGGTACGGCTGCCCCCAACCCCCAGTTGCCTATTTGTACCCGGCTGGGAACCAAAAATAAAGGGAAGCCCTTTTTTTTATTATTTCATAAATTTCATGAAATAATTAGAAAACAAATGACGTAGGCTTCGCCCCATTTTTGTGTCCAGCCAGGTACAACTAGGCAGCTGGGGATTGGAATCCGCAGCACAGGTTGGCCTGAGCTTTCTGGGCCCCACTGCTGCGAATTGCAGTCTGCAGCCGCCTCAGAAAATGGCATTTTCATAGAAGCGCCATCTTCTGGCGCTGTATCCAATTCTTCCAGCACCTGCCTGCTATACCTGGCTAGGATACAAAAATATGGCGAAGCTCACGTCCTTTTTTGTAGTTTTTTGGCAAAAAAAATAAAAAATGCTTCCCTGGATTTTCCATTGCCAGAGAAGGTAACACCAAGCAGTGGGGGTTAGCAGCCAGTAGCTGCTTGGATTACCCTTAGCTAGCAATACAAAAAATGCAGCGGGAGCCCATATATATTTTTTTTAATAATTTATTTAAATAACTAAAAACAAAATGGGCTTCCCTGTATTTTGATTGCTGGACATTACAGTGCTGTAAAAATAAATCTTTAAAAAAATGACGTAGCGCTCCGCGGTATTTTTGATTCTCAGCGCAGATAAAGCAGACAGCTATGGGTTGCCACCCCCATCTGCCTGCCGTTACCTTGGTTGGCAATCAAAATACAGGGAAGCCCATTAATTTTTTCTATTTAAAAAATAGTTAAAAAAAAAAATGGACATTGGGTCCCCCCATTTTTGAAAGCCAGTGTAATACTATTGTATGTACTGAGGATTTCGATAGCGTTAGGGCAATGACAACCAGAGACGAGTTCTTGGTGCAGAGATGTTTATAATATGTAACCAACGATAAGTACACAAACGGAACAAAACACAGTAGAACAATAACACAAGAAATACCTTCCAGGATCGGATCGAAGGGAATTCCCGGGGCCACGCACCGGACTCCCCCAGGGAGACCACCAAGAGCGAACCCCTATACAGGGACTGTCTGGCAATCACCCCAGAAGGCCTAAATGCGCAGCAGCCGGGACACAAGGGGCAATAGGTAAAGTCCAAAAATGTCCGCACGGGATGAGAGTCCAGAGTGGTTACGAACCGGAAGGAACCGGGCAGAAGTGCTGACCAAAGACGGCAGACGGAGTCCGGGCACAGCTTGATGAGACCGGGTAAAGTCCAGAGTCGGTGTTGGTTGTTTTTCAGGAGGATCCAAATGTCAATCAGGAACCAGGAGCAGCAAAGCAGGAGCACACAGCAAGAAGTATACTCAGGCACTGGACTAAGCTTAGAGGCGGCCTTTTAAGCAGCTGGACAGGAAGTAGGGCAACAGAACAGCAAACTCCATGTTAACCGAGGGCAAGCTCTTTCAAAAGAGAACTGGAAATCCCGGAAGCCTGACAGTACTCCCCCCCCCAGAAACGGCCTCAGGACGGATCAGGGCCTGGCTTGTCCGGGTACCGCCGATGAAACTGAGCAATCTTCCGGGGCGCCCGAATGTTACCCACCGGTTCCCAGGAATCGTCCTCGGGGGAGTACCCCTGCCAACGTACCAGATACTGAAGCCGATGACGATGGAGCCGGGAGTCAATAATGTCCTCAACTACGAACTGCTCCTCGCCGTCAACCATCACAGGCGGAGGAGGAGGCACGACACGACCATGAAACGTATTAGGGGAAACGGGTTTGAGGAGAGAAACATGAAAGACCGGGTGTACCTTTAAATGGTGCGGCAACCGCAGCCGACAGGCCACAGGGCTCACGATCCCGGTGATCTTAAACGGACCGATGAATTTCTGTCCCAGCTTCTGCGAAGGAACACCCAATCTCAGGTTTTTGGTGGATAACCACACCGAGTCCCCTACCTTATACATGGGTGCCTGTTTCCGGTGAGTGTCTGCCGACCTCTTGTAACGCTCCTGAGCCGAAGCCACAGTGTCCTTTAGAACCTCCAGATTCTGTCGTAGCTCCGTCAATCTGTCCTCCACCGCTGGCACCGAAACCGCAACCGGTGACCTAGGCAAAACATTCGGATGGTAACCCAAGTTAGCGAAAAAGGGCGTTACCTTAGTGGAGCTGCTCTGAGTGTTGTTATACGAGAACTCCGCCAAAGGAAGCATCTTCAACCAATCGTCCTGCAGATGGCTGACATAACATCGAAGGTACTGTTCCAGGGTTTGATTAGTCCGTTCGGTTTGCCCATTTGTCTGAGGATGGTATGCAGAAGATAAACAGACATCAATCTGGAGTGCCGAACAAAATCCCTTCCAGAACTTAGACGTGAACTGCACGCCCCGGTCAGAGATGATCTCATCTGGTACCCCATGCAAACGGAATATGTTCTGGATAACCAAATCCACTGTCTCTGCGGCTGAGGGAAGACCGGTACACGGAATAAAGTGAGCAGCTTTTGTCAACCGATCCACTACCACTAAAATGGTATTGTGACCGCCTGAGACTGGCAACTCCACAATAAAATCCATTGAGATGGATCCCCAAGGGCGAGATGGAACGGGTAACGGTTGGAGGAGTCCCGTAGGAGCCACACGAGGAACCTTGCACCGGGCACAAACCACACATGAGTGGACATAGTCTTTTACATCCTTTAAACAGGTAGGCCACCAGAAAAAACGGCTCAGAAATTCCTGCGTCTTCTGTACCCCCCTATGACCAGCCAACACGGAGTCATGGACCAACTTGAGAACCCGAAGTCTTACGGCCTCCGGGACATAAATACGTCGCTCTCTCAACCACACACCATTCCGAAGAACAAGAGTCACATCATTCGGGGGGGCAGCAAGAAATACGTCACCATCATAGGCCAGCTTGATGTCCTTCCACAAGTCCTGGTCCTGGATTACTCCAACGAAATTGGCATCTGATAACACGGTCTGAGACGGGGTTCCAGGCACGGAGTCCATGGCGTGGATTCGGGACAAGGCATCGGCTTTCCCATTACGTGAACCTGGACGGTATGTAACGATAAAATTGAACTGGTTAAGGAATAAGCTCCAACGGGCTTGCCGTGGAGACAGGCACCTGGCAGACTTAAGAAATTCCAGGTTACGATGATCTGTGAGTACTATCACTTGCTGCGCAGCTCCCTGTAAGTGGTGTCTCCATTCCTTAAAAGCTGAAATAATCGCCAACAATTCCTTGTCCGCAATGTCATAGTTCCTTTCTGCAGGGGACAACCGGCGAGAAAAGAAAGCACACGGATGCAAGAGACTCTTGTCCCCAGTCCTTTGAGAAAGGATTGCCCCTAATGCATAATCGGAAGCGTCGACTTCCACAATAAAGGGGAGTGCGGGATTCGGGTGTATTAGTATTGGCGCTGAGGTAAAACAAACCTTGAGACGATTGAAAGCTTCCTGGGCCTGGGCAGACCACACAAACTTCTGTCCTTTCTTGGTTAACAGAGTGATAGGACGGACGATCTCTGAAAAGTTACGGATAAAGCGTCTGTAAAAGTTGGCAAAACCGACAAAGCGTTGTACCTCCTTGATGTTTCCCGGTTCCGGCCAGTCTAGAATTGCTTGTATCTTGCCAGACTCCATGTTCAGTCCCTGAGGAGAGATGACATATCCTAAAAATTGTATTTGTGAGCAATGGAATTCGCACTTCTCCAGTTTAATGTACAGGTGGTTATCCCTCAGACGGGTAAGTACTGTCTTGACGTGCTCCTGGTGTTCCTGTAGGGAATCAGAAAAGATCAGGATATCATCCAGATAAATCACCATGAATTGGTCCATTATATCCCTAAAAATATCGTTGACTAGGTGTTGGAAAGCCGCAGGAGCGTTACAAAGTCCAAAAGGCATCACTAGGTACTCATAATGTCCATACCGACATCTGAACGCTGTCTTCCACTCATCTCCGGGACGTATGCGGAGTAGATTATATGCCCCACGGAGATCCAATTTAGTGAATATCTTTGCCTGTTGGACTCTCTCCAATAGCTCAGGAATCAACGGTAACGGATACCGGTTCCGGATGGTTATCTTATTTAGTTCCCGGTAGTCAATACAAGGTCTCAGAGTCCCCTCTTTCTTTTTCACGAAAAAGATGGGTGCCCCTGCTGGTGAGGTAGAAGGGCGAATAAATCCCTTGGCTAGACTTTCATCGATGTACTCCTTTAGTGCTTCTAGCTCAGGTGCCGCCAACGGGTAGACATGACCAAACGGGATCTCCGCCCCTGGGAGTAAGTCTATGGGACAATCATACGGTCTATGCGGGGGAAGCCGATCTGCTTTTCTTTTGTCGCATATATCAGCGAAGTCATGATAAACCGGGGGTAGAACAGGTACCTGTCCAGTGCCCTCCGCATTCGGTGTTACTGGAACCGGTACAGTTGGACTAATGGTCGGACCACTCTGCGGTGGGAAGGATATTTCCTTAGTCTCCCAATCGATGACTGGATTTGTAGACCGTAGCCACGGAATTCCTAAAATAATCGGAAAATGGGGAGAAGAAATCAACATGAAAACAAGGGTCTCCTGCTGACCTGGCTTCATCACACATTCTAGGGGTACTGTTTCCCGATCAACTGGTCCAGAAACTAACGGAGATCCGTCTACCGTCTCCATGGTAACCGGTGAGGATCTTTGTTGAGTCCGGATACCGTGTTTCCTGGCAAAAGAAGAGTCCATGAAATTACCCCCTGCCCCAGAGTCTATCATAGCAGATGTAGGTATTAACTGTCCCTCCCACCGGATCTGAATGGGAAGCGAGCAATGGGTGTATTTCCCTTCTGAGTCCTTAGGTGATGTTGACATTACAGTCAAGGGAAATACCGCATCCAGGTGTCCACTTGCCTCAGAGATATCGGACTCTGCGTCCGTGTTGTCACACTCTGCCATGGCTGCCAATACCTTATTTGGGCGACTTGGACGTCTCGGGCAGTCAATCAAGAAATGGTCCGATTGACCGCAATAGAAACACAAACGCTCACGGAGCCGGTGTTCACGACGTTCGTTGGTCTCTCGCTTTTGCAGAGAGTCCACTTGCATAGGAACGTCCTCGGCCTCCCGTGGCGTCCTGAGAGCGGGTTCTCTGGAAGGAAACGCAAAGTTGGTTACCCGGTTTACAGCTGCCCATTTTTCCTGTCTACGTTCCGTCAAGCGGGTATCAATACGCACACAGTGTTGGAGAAACAGTTCAAAATCCCCTGGAGATTCGGAACGAGCTAACTCGTCCTTGATGGTACCGGACAAACCTTTTCTGAAAACTGACAATAACGCATTGTTTCCCCAGTCGGTGTCTACCACTAACCTCTTGAACTCAGTGGCGTATTCAACGACAGACCGCTTTCCCTGACGTAAGGAAAGGAGAGCCGATTCAGCGGTAGCACGGCGATTCGGATCATCAAACATTTGCGCCATTGCGGTCAGAAAGTCATCCAGGTGATTTAAACGGATATCCCGATTCTCTATCATAGGATTAGCCCAAGCCAGTGCTCGTGAGGTTAACAACATGATTATACATAACACTTTTGACCGGTCAGAACGGTAATAATCAGCATGTACATCAAAAAACAGTATACACTGGTTAACAAATCCACGAAACTGACTACGATCACCACTGAAACGAAATGGGGGTAACCTAGGCATACCGGCAGCTGATACGGACGTAGTGGGGACGGCTTCCTGAGCCTCCACTCTGACTTGCAAATCCTGAATAGCCGGACCCAGTACCTGGTGATCATGGCCCAGCTGTGCCTCCACATCTCTAAGTTTAGTCTGCACCGCCTCCATCTCCTGCTGCAAGGAGTTAATCATGGAGAAGAGCTGATCTACTCGTGTCTCAGTCATTGCCCCAGCGAAATCCTTTTATGGCCTGAGTATAATGTAATACTATTGTATGTACTGAGGATTTCGATAGCGTTAGGGCAATGACAACCAGAGACGAGTTCTTGGTGCAGAGATGTTTATAATATGTAACCAACGATAGGTACACAAACGGAACAAAACACAGTAGAACAATAACACAAGAAATACCTTCCAGGATCGGAGCGAAGGGAATTCCCAGGGCCACGCACCGGACTCCCCCAGGGACACCACCAAGAGCGAACCCCTATACAGGGACTGTCTGGCAATCACCCCAGAAGGCCTAAATGCGCAGCAGCCGGGACACAAGGGGCAATAGGTAAAGTCCAAAAATGTCCGCACAGGATGAGAGTCCAGAGTGGTTACGAACCGGAAGGAACCGGGCAGAAGTGCTGACCAAAGACGGCAGACGGAGTCCGGGCACAGCTTGATGAGACCGGGTAAAGTCCAGAGTCGGTGTTGGTTGTTTTTCAGGAGGATCCAAATGTCAATCAGGAACCAGGAGCAGCAAAGCAGGAGCACACAGCAAGCAGTATACTCAGGCACTGGACTAAGCTTAGAGGCGGCCTTTTAAGCAGCTGGACAGGAAGTAGGGCAACAGAACAGCAAACTCCATGTTAACCGAGGGCAAGCTCTTTCAAAAGAGAACTGGAAATCCCGGAAGCCTGACAGCCAGCTAGGGTAAAGCAGACGGCTGTAGCCTGAAAACCACAGCTGGCAGCTTTACCGTGGTTGGGGATCCAATGTGGAGGTCCCCTCAGGCTCTTTTTTATAATTATTTTATAAATATTAATAAATTACACAATAAAAGTAGGGTCCCCCCCAAATTGGATCACCAGCCAACGTAAAGCGGACAGCTGTGGTCTGGCATTCTCAGGGTGGGAAGGCCCATAGTTATTAGGCCTTCACAGCCTAAAAATAGCAGGCCGCAGGCACCCCAGACGTGGCGCATCCACTAGATGCGCGAATCCTGGCGCTTCACCCCAGCTCATCTCGTGCCCTGGTGCAGTGGCAAACGGGGTAATAAATCGGGTTGACACTAGCTGTAAAGTCACCTGAGATCAAGCCCAGCAGTTTGTGATGTCATGGCGTCTATTAGATACCCAACATCATAAACTGTCAGTACTAACAAAAAAAAAAAAAATCGACAAAAGAAATTTATTTGAAAAAACAGTCCCCAAAACATTTCCTCTTTCACCAATTTATTGTAATAAAAAAAATAAAGGGGTCCCACGACGACTCTGGACCATCTAGAATATGGGGGGGAGACACTCAGGGAACGTATCCCCCCCTTTCTAGGAGTGCGGACCCTTCATGTGAGGAGTGTGGGTGCAATGAATCTGCACTCACTCTCCCCGGGTCCACAGCAGCAGAGTCTATGTCGTAATGGTTGCTACCAAAGCTGCAATGCCCTGCTCATGAGGTAAGGGCATGCCTAATCAGGAGAACTACTGTAGAGAAAGCTCTGCTCACTGGTATATAGGTGCTCAGAGGTAATAATAGATAAAATTAGTGAGTAACCTCGGCACTCTAAATCTCCCAGACTAAGTCAGTAAGACACAACGGATAGTAATGCAAAATCACTCTTTATTGGTCCGTATTAAGAAAATATTTTTTTTCATAAGCATATATGTTTTTGTCCAAAACAAGTTACAAATGACGTTTCGGCCTGAGCCTTCGTCAGATTGGACTTATCTGCATGTAATCATGAAAAATGACAATAATCAGTATCACATAAGAGTGAGAGAACAATAACATAAACTCGAACAATGTAGAGGTACAATTGGGATGCAGCAAAAAAATTGCAACACAGCAAAAAATGAAACACATGATACAAATGTCATAATACAGTACAAGGACAATATAGTAATGACAAATATGGGGTCAGAGTAGGCTTAGACAGCTCTGGTACGAAAGAGATGTCAATCATAAAGTAACATGTGCAGTAGGTGTAGAGCTACACTATGCATGGCAGAGCTAATGGGTAGACCGACCATAGAAAAAGAACGGAGAAAAAGTGGAGAAAAAGTGGAGAAAAAGTGGAGAAAAAGTGGAGAAAAAGTGGAGAAAATGTGGAGAAAAAATGGAGAAAAAGTGGAGAAGAAGTGGAGAAGAAGTGGAGAAGAACTGTTTGTTCATGCCAGATGGGAGATAAATAATTTTTTACCGGCGCTGTCATTTACTGTAACGTGATCATCGGTGTACGGTGTATACCTGTGATCACGTGAGCGGGGACCGGAAAAACCGTCCTGAATCATGATCTCCAGGGTCTCAGCTAGCCCTGAAACTCCGGAGATTTTCTGACGTCGGGGGGCGTTATTCACTTATTTCTGCCTGCTGTTTATAAATGGCAGATCAGAATAAGGCTACATTAACACGACCGATCCATTTTTGCGGCCTGCAAAAAACAGTCCGTTTTTTTTCACGGGTGCATCCGTGTGGCATCCGTTTCCGTTCCGTTGACGGTCCGTATGTCATCTGTTTGTCATCCGTGTGCCTTCCGTTTTTTTGTGTACTGCACAAAAACTGAAGGAGGGTAAATGCATAAATTTACCCAGGATCCATAGCTTCATCCTACATGAGGCGGTCACATGTTCACTCCAGTGCCATTTTCTACTGCTTTTCACAGCGTAGAGCGCTCTGGTGATTTTCTTGTGCTTGTGCACTTCATATCAGTCTTTTCTGTCATTATAATGGCAGAAAGACACATAATGTCCCACTCTCCTGCATTTTGTAATTTTGCACCCTTTGGTGCCTTTCATGTGGCACTAAGGGGTGCTTAGCTTTGTATTTAGCCAAAAAAATGAAAAAAAAAATGACGTAGGGTTCCCCCTATTTTTGTAGCCAGCTAGGGTAAAGCAGACGGCTGCAGCCTGCAGACCACAGCTGGCAACCTCACCTTGGCTTGTAATCCAAAATTGAGGGCACCCCACGCTGTTATTTTAAATTAAATAAATAATAAAAAAAAAACCACGTAGGGGTCCCCCCAAAATTGGATCACCAGCCAAGGTAAAGCAGACAGCTGTGGTCTGATGTTCTCAGACTAGGGAGGTCCATGGTTATTGGACTCTCCCCAGCCTAAAAATAGCAGGCCGCAGCCGCCCCAGAAGTGGCGCATCCATTAGATGTGCCAATCCTGGTGCTTCGCCCCAGCTCATCCCGCGCCCTGGTGCGGTGGCAAACGGGGTAATATATGGGGTTAATACCAGATGTGTAATGTCACCTGGCACCAAGCCCTGGGGTTGGTGAGGTCAGGCGTCTATCAGATACCCGACATCACCAACCCAGTCAGTAATAAAAAAAAATAGACGACAAACACATTTTTATTTGAAAAAATACTCCCCAATACATTCCTTCTTTAACCAATTTATTAGAAAGAAAAACAAATCCAGGTCTGGTGTAATCCAAGGGGTTGCCATGACGATCCACACTGTCCCAGTCAATGAAGAGCAGGATGTTCCCCATTGGCTGGGAGAGCAGTGCAGTGACCTGAGCTAACATCAATGGGTCAGCCCAGGTCACTGCAGGGCATGACAAGTGCTGCTGTCAGCGAGGTACATTACCTGCGCTGATCTCCTGCACTGCCGACAGCACCTGTCACTGAGTTCAATGACCGCCGCCTTCACAGCCAAGTATCGCGAGAGGCTCGTGACGTCACCGCTAGTCAGTCTCGGGTCGGAAGCGAGAGAAGGTGATGTGACAAGCGGCGGCCATGGAGGACAGTGACAGCGCTGAGGTCGGGACTTCATCACCGCAGGTAAGCCGAGCGGGACCATGTGTGCAGAGTGACAGGAGGACGTCAGTGTCGTGGACTGCATGACTGGGGACGTGTGTGTGTGTGTGTGTGTGTGTGTATGTATGTGTACATGCCGCGTGCAGGAGGGGGCGGAGTGAGCTGAGCGGGGAAGTGTGGGCTTCCTGCACGTAACTAGGATAAACATCGGGTTACTAACCAAAGCGCTTTGCTTGGATACCCGATGTTTATCTTGGTTACCAGCTTCTGGCAGGCTGCCAGCGATGGCTCCTGCACACTGTAGCTGTAAAAAGCCCTGCTTTTTGCTGCTAGAACCGTTCTCGAACATATCTAGAACTATCGAGCTTTAGCAAAAAGCTCGAGTTCTAGTTCTATGTAGAACACCCCTAAAAATCACTCGAACCACGAACTGGAGAACCTCGAACCGCGAACCGCGCTCAACTCTATTCAGAAGTTAGAGTCAGTTCAAAGGCAGGCAACTAGACTACTACAAGGAATGGAAGGCCTCCCATATGATGACAGGTTGAAAAAGTTAGCTATGTTTAGCTTAGAAAAAAGACGTCTCAGAGGAGATCTCATTTATATGTATAAATACATGTGTGGTCAATATAAAGGACTGACACATGACTTAATTCTTCTGAAGACAATACTAAGGACCAGGGGGCATTCACTGCGAGTGGAAGAAAAGCGATTCCGACAGCTAAATAGGAAAGGGTTCTTTACAATTAGAGCAGTCAGACTGTGGAATGCCCTACCACAAGAGGTAGTAATGGCAGATACTATAACAGCTTTCAAAAAAGGGCTGGATGATTTCCTCAGTACACACAACATTGTTGGTTATAAATGACTTTGTGACCAAATGTAGAACTGGTGGAGGAAGGTTGAACTAGATGGACCTAGGTCTTTTTTCAACCTTAGTAACTATGTAACTATGTAACTATGTAACTATGTGATAGAATCTTAGATGGAAGAGTGTAGTAAATGCATTGTACATTGTAATTCTATACCTTTAGTGTCATCCCTGTCTTGTTTGTATTGATACGATTTCTATGTATTGCAGATGCAGTGACCTTTCACCTACATTCTCATAAGAACTGTATCTCATGTACTGTTATGCTATGTTAACTCTGTATTAACACTGTACTGACTGTAATCATTTTCTTGTTATAGTTTTTACCCGTATAAAACAGTATCTTGGATATACCGTATTCTGTATTCAACTGCATCTTGGATATTCCTATATTCACTGTATATTCCACGTATACTGCAATCAAGTTCACGTTACCAGCTAATAAATCAAGGCTATTGAATTCCACAGTCTGTTTATTTCAAATGTGAACAAGGGTTTAGCTGTATGCTAGAGATTCACAGCGTTACGTGAAAGAAGGCAGAACATATGCTTTTTGTGTGAATAGGACTCTTCACTGGAGCAAAAAAAGTTGGCCAACAAGAACATCTTTGTAACCGGGACTCAAGAACATTGTTGCATAAAGCTTAGTTGATCCCACCTAAAGTTCTCTTGCCACCACTCCACTGTAAGCTTTGGACTGATGAAGCTGTTTGTGAAAGTGCTACTGAAAGAAGGAGAGATGTTTAAGTACCTGTGTACCAAGTTTCAGGGACTGACAGAATCAAGTCTGAAGAAAGGTGTGACGCCCTGGCAAAACCAGGTAGTTACAGATAGGCCCCCGCACAACACCTTTCCTCACTTAGGAAACTCACAGCCGACCTGAAACCCTAGTCACCCCCCCTTAGGGAAAGATAGACATACCAGTGGGCGGGACCAGGCAGTTGGACACGCCCACCCAGGGGTCTAGACAGCCCGGGGCGGGAAGACAAGCAGTCTAGCAGTGAAGTTTGGTAGTTCAAGTTGAGAGGAGTGTGGGCTGGAGCTAGGTGTAGCTCCAGCAGAGGAGGTTCAAGTTGAATGGTGCCAGGGTTGGAGCCCTGGTGCCTTTGGCTAAGTTGCAGACGGTGGTCTCCGTCAGCAGGAGACGGGAAGATGGCTCGGCAGATCCGAGGTGGACCGGGGACAGGGTTGTAGCCCGCCGGTACTGACACGGAGAACGGACCTGGAAACCATAGCACAGAGGGGGTACTTGGACCCTGAAGCCAGGATCGAAACCAGCGGCCTAGCTAATTAAACGATTGAGGGCAGGATTATAGGTCCTATCCCACCTAAAGTCCCTCAAAGAAGACAATAGCCCACTGATAGGGATAAGGCCACCGCCAGGGCCCATAGATCCCACGGGCCAGCGCCTGCGGGCACGGCTCCTTAGGCCATATCCAGCCGGGAGCGGACTCCTGAGTTCCAGACCAGGCAGTCCACCATACACAAAAACAAGTGCAGAGTAAAGGACAGTGACCACCAGCCTGGGTGGGGGACCTGAATGCAACCGGCCGGGGTGGCAAGCCACCAGCACCTTTGGTTTACCGAAAGACTCGTGTGATTCATTTACTGTGAGTAACCAAACATCCCCCTGCTTGCTCAGGCGCGCCTGCCCTTGCCATCACCATACCCTGCACAAAGACACTGGGCCCCGGGGCAACCATCCCTACACACGGAGGGGTTAACATCCAGCTGCCACTACATCTCTCCCGGGTATCCCATAACGGCAGCGGTGGTGTCCCACCTCACCACACACCGTCGGTGGCGTCACAAACTTAATACGGCCTAGCCCATACTTCTACATTCCTCCTTTTATTCGGCGTGTCCGCGAGACCCCCGGGTCTGGAGACCCTCGAGCTACTAGCTTAGAAGGTCTGGATCCGAGCAACGGCGGCTGCTGGCACGGGGGCGGCACAAAAGCATTTTTGTGGGTTCGGATATTCAGAAACCCATGAATGAAGGACGACGTGTTTTAAACAATAATGAAAACTGTTGAAAAAAGGGCTTGGAACTCTTTGAAAGAAGCAATAAATAAATTTCTAGGTAACAACAAAGAATCAAAATTTAAGTCCATCGTGGAGAACATGCTGAAACGTTTCAAAGCCTTGGGTTGTCTAATGAATTTGAAGTTACATTTTTTACATTCCTATTTGGACTACTTGTCTGAAAACCTTGGTGCTGGTGGGAAGAACAAGAAGGTTTTCATCAGAATATCAAGGAGATGGAACCAAAGTAAATGAAACGTGAACATGATTGCCAGATGCTTCACAGAGAAGATCCACAGGCCTTCTATAAGAGAAAAGGGGGATCAAGAGAAAAGGAAAAAGTGCAAGAATGAATTTCTAATAAAGTTGCAGAATGACTGTATAATAAATAAATGTATTTTATATATAAAATTGTGAATGTTTTTGGTTACGATAAGTATTTTTCTTGTTCATGTCACTTGTATGTAACTTCACACATGGATTGTACAAAATCAATATTTGATGGTTAAAAAAATATTTTTTTTTTTTTTAAATCAGGACATTAGAAAACATAAGAATCAGTCACTGGATTTGAAGTTTCATAAACCAAAATTTTGCATAGCTGTGCAATTTGTCGGGCACCCACCGACAATAGAATAACGCCAGATTTAGGAAGCTGGCTGAGGTCTGCAAAGTCTGTAGCCAGGTGACAAAATTGTCCAACCTGGGTTTCTTCCTTAAGTAGTCTCTGGTATGATGATATGGTATAATCCTGGCAGCCGGAGTCGAAATCCCTAGACTGCGGTTATGATCTCCAATCGGAATTGGAGCCCCTAGATTGAAGCCATGAAGCCAAGTGATCCTCTAGTTGAAGCCAAAGTCCCTAGACCGAGTCCACAAGGCATCCTGGTTCTGATCCCCTAGCCAGCTCCTAAGAGCTTAGACTAGATCATGCAACATCCATCAACAACCTGGTGACTCCAAGAAGTCCCCTTTTATAGCCATAACCTTCCCTTAGGATATACTGTGTCCTTATCAGATTGGTTGTACAAGGTTGCTTCTCTTATTGGATGAATTTCAAGCTGCATGGATAATGTTCATTTAAATGATGTGGATAGAAAGACTGAGGATATCTACATGTAGTCTGAAATCCACAGACTAGGCAATGGCCACTGAGGTAATTTACATTAGATTAGCAATACAATGGGTGTCTGGCCTTCAGTGGCCAAAATAATTACATGAGTCAACAAGAGTCTTGTAAAAACAATGAGGGCTTATCCCCTTCTATAAACAAACTATCTTCATGTCTGGCTGAATTTTAAGAAATTTAACCCCTGCTAAGAATTGAAAGAGTCCAGGTTGTCGCAAGGAGTTAAAGGGTTTCAGGATTCTAGAGGTGCAGCTTGTTGAGTGGCTTCTCTTTAGCCTATCCTTTACAGCCCGTCTGAGTGTGTGGATCCAGGCAGGCGTTACACCGTGCCCTCTGCAGAAGGACATCTAGGCCGGGATAGTGGTTTAAAAATTGCTGGACAACCAGGTTCAACACGTGAGCCATACAAGGCACGTGTGTCACATTGTCACGGCGAAGGGACGCACCCAGGTTTGCATCATTGTTGCACACGGCCTTCCCTGGCTGCTAGTTGAGTGGAGACAACCATTGATGAAACTCGGTCTCCAGAGCTAACCATCCACAACTCCTCCTGTGACTCACACTTCCCATACATTTCAAAGTAAAGATTTGACCACCTGATGGCATTGAGCTCTGCTGCCAGCATTGTAAGGAGGTGTGTGGGATTCCTTGTGCACAGTTATAAGCGAGTGGACTTACCAGACAGGTTTTGAGCGGAGGTTGAGGACCTAGACGAGGTTGAGGAGGCAGAAGCAGTGTAGGAACTTCTACATACAGAGGAAGGATTGACACACAACTCGTGGGGACGGCAAGACTTGTACAGCAGACCCTTCTCCATCTCTCGCCATAGTTACCCAGTGCCCAGTCAGCGACATGTAACGCCCCTGTCCATGCTTACTGGTCCAAGTATCTGTGGTGAAATGCACCCTGCCACATACAGAGTTTCTCAAGGAAGCGGTGATGTTGTGTGCGACATGCTGTTGTAGCGCGGGCATGCCTTTCTTGGAGAAGAAGTGGCGACTGGGCATCGGCTCTTGGGGCACTGCGATGGGCATAAGGTCTCGAAAGTCCCCTGTGTCAAAAGGGTGGAAAGGCAGCATTTCTGTAGCCAACAGCTTGGAGATGCTGAAAGTCAACCTCTTAGGCATGTCATGCCCTTCTAAAATCATGTAAAGCACAGCAAGGGGACTGCAACCACAGTCTTCCTCGTTTCCAAAAATTGGGCCACATACACCACTTCACTGGCATCAGTTGTCCCCCTGTTGCAAATTTACAAAGATGATTTGCATGAAGCACTCTCAAAAATACACCAGACTTTCACCTTCCCTGGATGACACAGGGGTAGAAAAGTCCTCTGTGATGCATGACTTCCTCATCTTGGTTCATTTTTAAAAAAAAAAAAAAAAAAGGGGACTCCAACCACAGTCTCCCTCGTTTCCAAAAATTGGGCCACATACACACCACTTCACTGGCATCAGTTGTCCCCCAGTTGCAAACTTACAAAAATGATTTGCATGAAGCACTCTCAAAAATACACCAGCCTTTCACCTCCCCTGGATAACACAGGGGTAGAAAAGTCCTCTGTGATCCATGACTTGTTCATCTTGATGAACGTTAGTCTGTACACATTGTCACTGGACAGACGCGTGCGCTTATCTGTCAGCACACACCCAGCAGCACTGAAGACACGTTCTGAGAGAACACTGGCTGCAGAACACGACAAGATCCCCAAGGTGTAAGTGGCGAGCTCAGGCAATTTATCCAGATTGGAAGCCCAAAATGAGCAAGACTCAAGTTGCACAGTAATGGCATCGATGTTCACTTGCAGATACTCCGATAGCTGAGTCTCCTTCTCTTTTTACTCATCCAGCTCTTTTGTTTTCGCATGAGTATATGTCCTTATCACTTTCCCATGTATTTGTGGTGTCTTGGGAGTTGTTTGTCACCTTTTGGACACCTTTGAAGGTGTTTTCTATGTGTTTGTATGTGTTTGTGTTTGCCTGCCATTGTTTGCAATGGGGTTCGAGTTGGTTCGTCGAACGTTCATCGAACGGAGGCTCCGTTCGACGAACCAAACCAAACTCGAACGCTAGGGGGGTGGCTCATCTCTAGTGCAGAGTGTTCCTAGTATTTTAATTAGCTGTTGTTGGCAACACCATTGGTTGGGGACCAATAACCAAGGAGAAGGTGGATATTGCACAGAAGGGCAGATTGCTTAATACCCTGTGACGACCTGATAGGCCAGGGCATCACACAGTCTTCTCCCGGTCTTCTTCTGCTACGGAGACCTGCCAATACCCACTAGTGAGATCTAGGGTGGAAAAGTAGTTAGGAGCTTTCAATGCAGGTAGTGACTCCTCTATGAGGGGTAATGGGTAAGCATCTTTATGTGTTATGCGATTTATCTTCCTATAATCTACACACATCCTCATTGTGTCATCCTTCTTTCTGACTAGGACCAGCGGAGCTGCCCAGGGGCTACAACTGTCTCTGATAACCCCAGCCTTCTTCATGTTCCTCAACATGTCCTTGGCACACTAAGTGAGCTGGTGGTATAGGTCTATATCGCTCTTTAATGGAGGGATGGTCTCCTGTGGGTATATAGTGTTGTACCCCTTTTATCCTCCCAAAATCTAATGGATGCTTACTGAAAACTTGCTCATACTCTTGTGCTACCCGATAAACTCCTTGTTTCTGGTGAGAAGGAGTGGAATCATCAATCAACTATTCTGGGGATCTGTTGTCCTCTGCTGGTTCTGATGGGGTTAGATTTTTCCACTACCTGGATGGAGCCATTGGCAACAGTAAACAGTTTGGCAATGGTGGCATACCTGGGCAATTTAGTTTGCTCCTCCTCACAATTTAACACTCGTACAGGGACTCTTCCCTTGCGTATATCTATCCCCCCAGGCTGTCAGGACTGTAGATCAGTTTTCTGAGTATATGGGCTCCACCACTGGTTGGTAATCTTGCCTTTTGATACCTGTTGCCGCCCAACACCATATCATCATTTCACTTCTTGGGGGTATTACAATAGGGACGGAGTCTAGAGTATATTACTCGTACATTACCAATTTCTCCACCAGATAAGTTTACCTGTTGCTTCTGCAGGAGGGCTCTGATTTCTTTTTGCAGGACCCTCTGCTTCCTGACGTCGGCAGTTTCAGCAATCTGTTGGAGTAAGAACAGCACTTCTCCCAAACAATTTTCAATTACATTGGTACCCAGAATCATCTGTGGATTTTTCTAATTAGCATCAGTTTCAACTACAATCAATCCTTGGCCCTTTAGCTCTTCCCTCCCCACTTTTATGGTTACCTCTTTCAACCCTATCTTAGACACTTGTAATCCATTAATAGCATAAATGTTAAAGTCTGAGTTAGGATGGGTGAGCTCAGTATCTGACCAGAATCTTTTGTAGATTACATACGGGATAGTTGTAACCTGCGAGCTGGTGTCCAACAATGCAGATGTGGGAATTCCGTCCAGAGTGATGGACAGAACTGGTTGTCCTCCTACATACCTGTCATGCCAGTCAGATGGGCCTTGTCGTCTTATTCCTGGCCCTTGGCCCCAGGGATTGCTGGTTTAACACTAGAAGTCCCAGAGAGGTGTCATTTAACATTTCTACTTTTGGAACCCAGAGACGGGTCAAATGACCTGAAGGATTTTAGCTAAATCCTATAATCACCGTCTTTTGTTCTGTAATTAAGGCCATTACTGTCGCACCACTGGAGGTTGTTGTTTCCCATTGAGTTTAGCCATTTAGTTTCTAGTTAGTTCTATTCAGTTTATTGTATAGTGTCATTTGAACCTCTTTCGGGATTTCAGGGTGGAGCTCGAAATTAACTTGATTAGTTTAATAAATAAATAAATAATAATAATAATTAATAATAAATAAATCAATGACCCTTTCTATTTTGTTGTCCCTTGATGCAGAAAAAGCTTTTGATCGCGTGAATTGGAAATTCCTTAAGACCACACTACTTAAATTCGGATTTAATAACCAATTTATCCATACCGTTATGTCCCTTTATTCCTCCCCGTCTGCAAGAGTCTGCGCTAATAATCATCTGTCAAAGCCCATTGTTATTACTAATGGCACTCGTCAAGGGTGCCCTTTATCACCTTTACTTTTTGCAATTAGTATGGAACCCTTGGCAGAACGTCTACGAAGTAATGTCAAAATAAGGGGAATTTGTACTAGGAAAAGAAGTTATAAAATTGGACTTCTTGCCGATGACACCCTTTTATCCTTATCTGACCCCTACAACTCTATTGAAGAGACTTTGAAAGAATTGAACTATTTCGCAGACGTTTCATATTTCAAACTGTATATGTTTAAATCTAAGATCCTCCCCTTTTTCCTTGACAAATCCTCT